>NC_080580.1:46369153-46672183 GCF_029962835.1 Magnolia sinica
CCCTATTTTCCTTTAAAATCTGAGGTCTAGCAAGTTGGCTGGGTTAAACCAGACCCAACCCAACTGAAACAGGCCCACTCAGGCCGAACTCGACCCGGTTGACTCAGCAACGAGTCAGCCCATAACTCAGGCCCGTCTTACCCTCTCTGTCTCTCATTCTTTCCTTCCCATTTTCTTCTTTCTTTCTTCTCCTCATATTACTGGGGAAACTTCAGCAGGGAGACTGACCAGCTGGTCGAGTTGTGGCTCAAACCGAGCCGAGTCCAGTTGGCTCGGCAACAAGCGAACCCAGCCCCAACTTCCCTTCTCTCTCTCACTTCCTTTCTCTCCTTTCTCTCCCTTTCCTACAACCAGGAAAATGTCTGGATTTGACCAGACCCATCCCTGGCTTAGACTGAATTCAGTCCAGCGAGCTAAACCCGTCAGTCTAGTGAGCTGAACCCGTCAGTGCGTCGGGCTGACTCAGTTCGAGCTAGTGCACAGATGCACCCACTCGCTACTGTCGTTCCTCCCCTTTTCTTTATTCTCCCTTTCTTTCCATTTTTCTATTTTGTAAAGTCCAGGAATCTCTGGACTCAAACGTCTTGGCTGAACATGCCCAGAAACGCTCCAGCGGCGATGGAGAAGAAGACCAATGTTAATGGCAGATTGCCAATGGTCGAGCCTTTCTCCAAAACGAAGCTTCTGGGTGGTTTAGCTCGGACCTTGGGAGCTTGGGAAAGTCTTCGAATCAAAGCTCGAGTGGGATTTAATCCATGGGTTCGAAGGAAGAAGAAATCGGCTGTTTTCTCGGGTGGCTGTGGAAATAGTGGTAGGGTTTGTTTGCGCTCGATCCTAGCCCTTTTATTCCTTTACCCTAACGTGCTAGAACCGTAGGATTGCCAACAAATGGTCTGGATCGGCCTGGCTGAAATCGTCTCTAAATACGGTGGGCAACAAAACCGAAACCAGCCACGGTTTCGTTTGGAGAGCCCTAAGCAAGATAGACGGCTGAGATTCCTTGCATATGACGGCTAAAAATGAATGAGAGCAACGCACTCGGATTGCCAGTCAGACAACAACAGGATAAGGTTTCCACTTTTGGTAAAATCCACACACACAGCTCCGTTATGCCCATCATTGTGTCCTCACACGCGTGCTCCATTGTGTGAAACAATAGGAGTTTTGGTAAGTCGAGGCCTCTCCTTCAGATGAACGGCTTGGATCATGCACGTGGGGTGCGATGGTGGGCCACCGAGTGTAGCAACTTCCGTCTGTCTAAAACAGATGCTGGCGGGAAAAGGAGGGAGAGGCCTTCCCTTTTGGGAAACTCTCGGGGTCAGACGCGTTTGACCAGTCCGAGCGGCCTGGTGCACAATGACTAGGGGTGCATGCGCACCTTGTGCGGGGTCCACCGATGATGCTCTGGTGGAATCTACTCCGTTCATCTTCCTTCACGGGTCCTATTAACGCTCTAGACCCAATTTGAGGCAGGTCCTATACTCGAACGACCCATACTAATCAAATCAAGGTCCTTAGGTGTCGATTAAGTCAACCCAATGGTCAAATCACCCTAAAATCGAACGTCAACGGTTGGAAAGGTCCAAGGGACCATTTATAAGGCTTTCATCCTATATTATTAACCGATACTAACATTAGTATAATTTTTGTTATTTTTGTATATTACTTATAATTACAATGTTTAAAATCTCATACATACATGTAAATATAATTTTAATGTTAGCATACTACAAATTACATGCTGTTGTTCATACATTCGTTAATATATATAATTCACAATATACAATATCATATTAAGATTATATTTGTATTTGATAACATTATTAAATAACATACAATTCTATTTTGTATACATGTTTACAATAGATATTTAGTACTACATTAATATTTATAGTTCAATTGTACATTGAAAAATTATCACCCGTTATGTCTATTTAATATAATATTATTTTCATAATATTTTATATGCATTAGTTACATACATATCACTCTATTGCAACACATTTTCTTACATTATTTATATGATAAATAAATTATTAAATACATCCATGATCCTTTTAATCTATGTTTGTGTAAATCTTACAATATAACCACTATATACACACACACACACACACACACACATGTATGAAATATTACCGGATGATTTGATTCTTCCGTTGCAGTGATTGAGATCCTAAAACCGACATCTCTGGCCTATTGTTAAAATCACTCGAATGGATGGCTTGATGTATGAATGAATGTTATATAGGATGGTTAAGATGGATAGATTGAGGATTTCTGGGTGTCAGTGTGCTTTAAACTTCACTAGTGACACCTGAGTATTGAAAGTACGGGGTGTTGCAGAAAAGCGAGTCCAAACTATGGCACCAAAGGCTAGGTCACGTGCACTATCGAAACTTAGCTAAGTTAAGTTCAAAAAGCTTAGTAAGGGGTCTCCCCAAGATTAAAAAGGAAGAAAAGATTGTTTGTGCTGATTGCCTAAAGCGTAAACAGATAAAAGTTGGACACAAAAAGACAACCACCATAGTAACATCAAAATCTTTGGACCTGCTACATATGGACCTAGTGGGTCCCACCAAAGTTGAAGTCATGGCAGGAAAAGATACTTTTTGGTGGTAGTAGATGATTATTCCAAATTTACCTGGGTCGCCTTTCTTCGAGAAAAATCTGATGCTTTTGATGAATTTGTAGTCATGGCAAAGCGACTCCAAATTGAGAAAAGGATACTGTATAAATCGTATCAGGAGTGATCATGGTGGTGAATTTGAAAACAAGTGATTTCAAAGATATTGTGATGAGAAAGGAACTCACCATTAATTCTCAGCCCCGAAAATTCCGCAGTTAAATGGAGTTGTTAAAAGAAAGAATCGAGTTTTGCAAGAAATGGCCTCGGTTATGCTGAATGGAAAGGATATGGCCAAAAGCTTTTAGGCTAAAGCAGTCAATATCACCTGCTATATAATAAATAGAGTATATTTAAGAGCGGGCTTAAACAAAACACCATATGAGATATGGTATGGAAAACAACCTAGTGTGAAACACTTATGTGTCTTTGGCAGTAAATTTTATATCCTTAAGGACAGAGAACACCTAGGTAAGTTTGAATCTAAAAGTGATGAGGGCATCTTTTTAGGATACGCCTTGAATAGTCGTGCCTATAGAGTATACAATCTAAAAACCCTCACCATTCAATAATCAGTTAATGTGGTGGTTGATGACCAACCTCATGAAGAAGAGAGTTCCTTGAATGAATTGAAAGATGATGTGAATTCATGCATTCTAGGTAAATCAAATAACAAAACTACCACATCTAATCAACATCAATCGTCTTCTAACATACCCATCATTAAAGATCACCCATTAAATCAAATCATTGGAGATCCTAATGATGGTGTAAGAACTCGACGTCAAATAGAAAGTATTTATAGTCATTTATGCTTTACCTCAAAGATTGAGCCCAAAAATATTATGGAAGCTCTTCAAGATGAACATTGGATAAATGCTATGCAAGAAGAACTTCAACAATTTCAAAGAAATGAGGTATGACAACTGGCTCCTAGGCCATCTGATATAAATATCATTAGAACCAAATGGATCTTTAAGAATAAATCCGATGAATCTAGAAATGTGGTTGGGAATAAAGCAAAATTGGTAGCTCAAGGATACTCACAGATAGAAGGTATTAAGTTTGATGAAACATTTGCTCCTATAGCTCGCTTTGAGTCATTCAGGATTATCATGTCAATTGCATGTGCATTGAATTTTAAATTATTTCAAATGGAGGTCAAAAGCGCATTTCTCAATGGAGTACTTGATGAAGAAGTTTATGTGGAACAACCTAAGGGATTTTCAGACCCCAAGTATCCTCAACATGTTTATCGATTGAGCAAAGTTGTCACACCACAAACTCAGAAACTGGCGTTACAAAATTTGTGATCGCCGAATCCGGTGATGATAGCCTCCATAGTACCCCATTCTCAGCTCCTAACGCCCATACACCAGATTCCGATCTTGGGATCCTACAAGGAGGATTTTCCAACGTACATTTATCTCATAAAAAACATAACCACAAGTATACCCAAATCATATATCCACTAATATAAACAGTTGAATACAGTGCTGAAAGGGAAATATATATATATCATAAATCAAAGCTCCAAACGACCACTGCACTCTCCAAGTTCAACACTGCTGCAACTTAATGCCACTTGCACACATCTATCGTGCATATGCTTATAAAAAGCCTAGAAGGTGGTGAAAGTGTGTGTGATGCACATGTCAAGCATATAGATATCAGAGTAAGTGGAAATACTAGCAATCCATAAATCATACAATATCAGAGTAATGCGAAAATATGCTTGTAAGTTCACAAATACCATTAACCTTATCCAGGAAATGCGATGTAAAAACACAAACCAATATCATATACTGAGGAAGCAATGTAGATTAGCTATACAATGCAGGGACATAATAGGCTAAATATCAGATATCGAGTCCACGAATACCATCAACCTTAATCAGGTTATGCAATACAGAAGCACAGTAAACCAAATGCTATGTGCTGAAGATGCAATGCAATATGCGATGCGAATGAACTGACCAAGCTGGAGTGTGAAGTTGGGATGATAGTACGTAGTATTGCATGCTACGGAGTCCACCACAAGGGGCTTTTATCCAAACTAGTCCCATACCTAAATTTAGATAGTCAGACTCAATCCAGTAAACTCCTGATCTCAGGTTAGTCGCGCGCCCCAACCGAAATCCTGGCCATTGCGAAGGTACACATAACAAAATGTTGCGCACCACCAGCCCGAGTGGATAGTGAATGAATGAATGAATGTGTATGCAACTCATGCTCAATAAGTCCACATATCAGTACTGTACATTTCTGGGATCATCACTGGGTCTAGTACACTCTACATGTAATCGCCGCCCACTGGACACGCAACCATGCAAGTGGAAGAGACCTCACTATCTGCCTAGCCAGTAGTCAGCCAATATTTACCCGACATGTCTATATCAGACCCATTTATGAGCTGGTCAAACTCAATCTAGCTATGCCCCCTACCCTCGGGCGGGTAAGGCCACCCCCCCTTCCAATTGACCACGACACATTGGAAGACGTGGCCTACTGGTATTCAGTACTCAGGCGCTCATGTATCCACTCAGTCTAGACGTTGGAGCATCTCCTGGCCATAGAGGTTTAGGGACTTTCACCCAGGGACATCTATGACACCTCATATATAAAAAGATTTCTGATGTCCCATCTAACCATCTACGATATGCCTATGGAGGCTACGACCCTGATGTCGCTAGGGCGTACAATAGTTAAATCCCAAAATACGAGATGCATGAGTCATGTCATCCAGTCATGCACAAACCTATGCGTAACGCGCTCTCATGTGGGGCAAATCCGTCTCTCAGGGAGTCCCATAAACAACTTTCCCTATGGCATATGCAATGGTCAATCACATCTCATAACAAACATGCATATGATGTGCATGGGCATGTATCATGGTGTTATGTTGTCACATACTCATAATCGATATTGATAATCGGCCTCGACAATCGAAATCGTCGTCGAAATCGGCCTTGACAATTGGAATCGGCCTCAACAATCGAAATTGGTGGGAATGTGCCTAATGGAAGGTCACAATGTGGACATTCAACCATCATTGCCCATCAATGTGGACATTTAACCAACATTACTCCTAAGAAGTGGCCCACATAGAGCCTAACATAAAGTTGGCCCATGGCCTCACACAAGGGCCTCATGAACATCACCATGGGCCTCACTCAAGGGCCAAATACACATCATGATCGGCCTCACTCATAGGCCACATATATATATCACATTGGGCCTTGCCCATGGGCCATATAAACATCAAGTGGGTCGCATTACATGGACCTCATATACAACACATCGGGCCTCATGGATGGGCTACAAATATATCAAGGTGGGCCTCATGGATGGGCCACAAATACATCGCAATGGGCCTCAAATACATCAAGTGGGTTGAATCAATGAACCGCACCAATGGGTCTCATATATATCAAGTGGGCCGCATCAATAGGCCCGCACCATCTGCACCATTCATCTAATTTAAAGATCATTTAAGAGTATTACCCAAAAAAATGAATCATATTGAAAGATCATTTGGACCACATCGCAAATAGCAGCAACGATAGTGATTTTCATTGTTTAAAATCCCCAGGGCCCACTATAACATTCATTTTCCATCCAATCTGTTCATAACGTCACAAAGGCTTAAATTAAGGGGAGAAACAAATTTCATGTTGATCTAGAACTTCTGCACTCCCCAAAAGGGTTTCAATGGTAGGCATTCAATGCTCCACTATTTTCTGCAGTGTGGTCCACCTAGTAAACGGTGTGGATCAACGCATATATCAGGGGTGGCCCACATAACGATAGACGATGTGGACATAAAATACACACATCAATGGAGGTCTTCGGAACTTGCTAATGTCAAATATCAGCTACATGGCTAGTGTCAGCGTACACCAGCTAATCCTGTTCCACAACAGGTGGGTCCCATATGGGGCCCACCATAACATTATAACATTATTAATATATGTATGCATATATATATAATAGTATATATTATTATTTTATTTATTTTATTAGAGTAAACGTCTAGGCCCTAGACGTCTATTGACGAATGACTGGATATTTCATGTACAATTGGCCTCATCACCTGCACGTGTGACACGTGTAGGGTGGGCCTCACATATGGACGGTTGGAATATAACACGTACCTCAATGATCAGACCCACAGTCTTGTTGCCATTAATACAATAGCAGCTGTAGCCATTGGAGTCCATGTAGATGGATGGTGGGCCGCTGAATATGTACATCAAGGTGGGTATCCACCGTCCAGATAGCTAGACGGTGTGAATATAACACTACAACATGGTGAGACCCTCAACGCTTGGTGACGTCACTCAGCAGCTAAATAGTTGGTGTGATGTACCCAGCCAATCCGTCCAGTATGTGGGACCCACCACATGCATACATATATATATATAATATTATATTTATTAAAAAAACCAGCGTCTAGAGGGTTTGGATGCCCAGGGCGGACGGTGTGGATTTAAAACGCATACATCATGGTTGGGGTCCACACCTAGGGACGGTGTGGATGCAAGACATGCATCACGTGTGGGTCCCACACGGATGAATGGTGTAGATATAAAACATACCTCATGATTGGTCCCACACGTGATGAATGGTGTGGATATAAAACACACCTCACAATCCAAGCCCATGTAACTTGCTGTCATGACAGCAACTATATAGCTATTGTGAGGTATACCAGCCAATCCAACTACACCGTCTAGAGTTTGGATGGTGTGGATGGAAAACCCAGATAGCTGGTGGGTCCCACTGTCCTACCCATCTGGATGGTGCAGCTATACAATACATACATTCGAGGTGGGCCACGAGATAAGGGAATGAGAGAGAGAGAGAGGGATCGGGTGTAGCAGAGGGAACCCGCCACTATGGGTCCCTCAATATTACAACACATATATTAAAATGGGTCCCACATACAAGTGGGCTCTCAAATGAAAATCAATGGTAGATCACTCATTGTTAGTTCTTGGACTCCTCCTTTAACTGATGCGTTCTAGAGCTCCAAGGGATGAATTTCAACGATTGAGATGAAGCTTGGAGGGTGGGATCAGGTGGTAGGAAGGTGGGCCACATAAAGCTTCTTTTTCGATGGACGCTTGGACATCCACCTCTCTCATGGGTGTTGATTGGGAGATGGGTTTGAGAGAGAGAGAGAGAGAGAGAGAGAGAGAGAGAGAGAGAGAGATGATGTAAGAGAGGGAGAGGATGTTGAGTGATGAGTGAGTGAGTGATGGGTGTACTTGACATGTGTAAGAGAGAGAGAGTTGACTTTGGGGATGGGTGTTGTACTTTAACTAGTGATGTAATTGATTTGAAAGATTCTCTTAGGTTTGTAAATGCGCGGCGTTTTCTTCGAACTAAACGTGGGCCCACATCTCCTGGCGTGGGTATCTCCTCGGTGCGCAAGATGTGGCATTAGAACTGCGACGATGGGTGGTCTCACTTGTACAAGTCTCAGGTCAAGCCAACTCAGATTAATAAGATGCAACTCAGGGTCACGTGCAAATGCCGATTACTGATCGCGAGTTGTCGAAATTCGACAGGGAGGACCGTGTGAGTCTACGAAATAGTATGGTCTAGGATACGGGCTTCACAGCTCTCCCCTCCTAATAAAATTTCATCCTCGAAATTTAATTCATAGTACAACCAATACAGAGATCACCAAGGGAGGGAAATCCTATTAGAACATAATATACCAACATAATCATATACCCAAGAGATAGGGTTAACGCCAACGAATCTCAGCCTCTTTCTCCCAAGATGCCTCCTCGGCATTATGATGACCTCATTGAACCTCGGATCCTGGATCAGAAACGATCGAAACTGGAATACTATGCAACCTCACAATCTCAACTGTAGGGAGCTATATCAGAAAATTTCTATGTTATTCGAACTTGGGGATCTAATCATTATAAGTTCTTAACAATCATAGAGTGTAAGTTAGCTATTAACAGATATGTGATGTTATCTTCAGGTATTCCCAGGTAGTGCTCTGACACCAACTTCTGTCACGCTCCAAACTCAGAAACCGAGCTCACAAAATTCTCAATCACCTAATCCGGTGCTGACAACCTCTGAGTACCCCATTCTCGGCTCCTAGTGCCCATACACCAGATTCCGATCATTGGATCCTACAAAGAGGATTTTCCAATGTATATTTATCTCGTAAGAATCATAACCACATGTATACCCAAATCACAAAGGCAACATCATCATCACATATCCACTAATAGAAACAGTTGAATATAGTGCTGAAAGGGAAATATATATATCGAAAATCAAAACTCCAAAAGACCGCTGCACTTCGAGCTCAACGTTGCTGCAACCTAATGCCACCTGCATGCATCTATGATGCATAAGCTTATAGAAAGCCAAGAGGGTGGTGAAAGTGTGTGCGATACATGTGCTAAGCATATAGATATCAGAGTAAGTGAAAATACTGGCAATCCATAAATCATACAATATGAGAATAATGCGAAAACATGCTGGCAAGTTTATAAATACCATCAGCCTTATCCAGGCAATGCGATGCGAAAACATAAACCAATATCATATACTAAGGAAGTAATGTAGATCAGCTATATAATGCAGGGACATAGTAAGCCAAATATTAGATCCCGAGTGCACGAATACCGTCAACCTTAATCAGGTTATGCAATACAGAAGCACAGTAAACCAAATACTATATGTTGAAGATGCAATGCAATATGCGATGCAAATGAAATGACTAAGTTGGAGTGTGAAGTTGGGATGATAGTACGTAGTATCACAGGCTATGAGGTCCACCACAAGGGACTTAAAACCCATACATCGTGGATTTAAAACCCATACATCATGGTTGGGGTCCACATGTAGGGATGGTGTGGATGCAAGACATGCATCATGTGTGGGTCCCACAAGGATGAATGGTGTGGATATAAAACACACCTCAAGATCCGGGCCCACAGAACTTGCTAACATGGCAGTAGCTATATAGCTATTGTGAGGTATACCAGCCAATCCAACTCCACTGTCCAAAGTTTAGATGGTGTGGATGGAAAACCCAGATAGCTGGTGGGTCCCACCGTCCTACCCATCTGGACGATGCAGCTATACGATGCATACATTTGAGGTGGGCCACGAGATAAGGGAATGTGAGAGAGAGAGAGAGAGGGTTCAGGTGTAGCAAAGGGACCCCGCCACTATGGGCCCCTTAAGATTACAACACATACATCAAAATGGGTCCCACATACAAGTGGGCCCTCAAATGAAAATCAACGGTAGATCACCCACCGTTAGATCTTGGACTCCTCCTTCCACCGATTCATTCTAGAGCTCTAAGGGATGAATTTCAACGACTGAGATGAAGCTTGGAGGGTGGGATCGAGTGGTAGGAAGGTGGGCCACACAAAGCTTCTTTCTACATGGAAGCGTGGATGTCCACCTCTCTCATGGGTGTTGCTTGGGAGATGGGTTTGAGAAAGAGAGAGAGAGAGGGTGAGAGAGAGAGAGATGATGTAAGAGAGGGACAGGGATAGTGAGTGATGGGTGTGCTTGACATGTGTAAGAGAGAGAGTTGACTTTGGAGATGGGTGTTGTACTTGGGGATGGGTGTTGTAATTTGACTAGTGATGTGATTGATTTAAAAGATTCTCTTGGGTTTGCAAATACATAGCATTTTTCTCAAACTGAACGCGGGCCCATATCTCTTGTCCTGGGTATCACCTAGGCACACGAGACGCAGGATCAGAACCACAGCGACGGCGCGGTTGCACTGGTACAAGTCTCAGTTCAAGCTGACTCAGATCAATAGGATGCAACTCAGGGTCACGCGTAAATGCCAATTATAGATAGCGAGTCACCGAAATTCGATAGGTAGGACCGCGGGAGTCTACGGAATGGTACGATCTAGGATACGGGCCTCACAAAAGCACTTTATGGTCTTAAACAAGCACCACGTGCTTAGTATGGACGTCTGATGTAATTTCTTCTGGACCATAAATTCTATAGGGGTAGTGTAGATAAAACACTATTCACTCAAAAGTCAGAGCAGTCATTGCTCATTGCCCAGATCCATGTGGATGATAGTCTTTGGCTCCACATGTGAAGATACTACTCATAACTTCACTGATCTCATGAAGTCTAAATTTGAAATGAGCATGGTTGGTGAGTTGAACTTCTTCTTAGGCCTACAAGTGAAGCAATTGCACAATGGGATCTTTATATGTCAGAGAAAATACGTAAAAGATCTAGTTAAAAGATTTGGACTTGAATCTGTTCCTATCATACTCCCATGAGCACCACACTCAAACTCTCTAAAGATATAAATGGGAAAAGTGTGGAACAACACCTATATCGAAGCATGATAGGAAGCCTATTATATCTAACTGCAAGTCATCCAGACATATCATTTAGTGTAGGAATCTCACCTAACAGCAATTAAAAGAATAATCAAGTATGTGGCTGGAACAACTGTATTCAGTCTATGATATCCATTCGAAACATCTACCATCATTGCTGGATACTTAGAAGCCGACTGGGCTCAAAATTTAGATGTTCGCAAGTCAACCAGTGGTGGATGTTTTTATATTGGAAATTGTTTAGTGTCTTGGTAGAGCTAGAAATAGAATTCGATATCTCTGTCCACTGCCGAAGCCAAATACATTGTTGTAGGCAGTTGCTGCGCTCAACTCCTTTGGATGAAACGAATGTTACTGGATTATGGGATTGAGTAGTCCACTATGACTCTCTTCTGTGATAGCACTAGTGCTATCAATATTTCAAAAAATCTTGTTCAACATTCTCAAACCAACCATATTGACATTAGATATCATTTTATCTGAGAGCTTAATGAGGAAAAGATCATAGTGTTGGACTATGTGTATACAGAAAATGAACTTACTGACATACTAACTAATCCACTAGATGCAAACCAGTTTAGCAACCTTCAGAAATCAATTGGAGTATGTGCAATTTGATGACAAGTTAAAGTTAAACATGAGCTGAATTGGCATATCTGAGGACTATTGCCTTCTTATTTTTATATGGTTAAACATGTACTATATTAGTATATCTTTATGTGTTAACCTTATTCTGCACTTTAAGAGAAATATTTTTCTATTTTCCTTCATACTTGAAGAAATTGAACAAGTCTCAATCTTACAAGGTCTTAACCGTCGATCCTCTCTACAGGTTATAAATTCTACTGTCTCGATATTTGTTGGGTATTAACTGTTGATTCTTTCCAACGGTCATCGACACAGTCTTTGATAGTTTTATGAGCCTACTTTCGATGACATCGATGGTATATCGATATCATAGACACTATGTGATAAAAGTGAAACTATCATTAGACTTGTTTATCAGCTTGTTCCTTCTCTTCTCTAGTTGTTTCTCCTTATCTATATCTGTCTTCTTGGGTTGTCTTCCAAAAAGAACCATGGTGAGGGGCAAACGTAAGGATCTTACTCATTCCAAATCATCCAAATCAAAAAAATAAATAGCTAGAAACAAGTAAGTCTCGTCCCAATCAGTTAGCTTGGGAACAAGTTACAATAGTCGAGTGTATTGTTCTTAAAAGCGCTATTGAACCATTTGGAGTGGATCTCCTCTTAAAAGTTATAGGGTGGCAAAATATTGAACCATGTATTCGATTAGAGCTCTTGCAACACACAAAACTCATTACTCTAATCATACTTGGTCGTCTCCTAAACCTAAAGGTAACTTGAATCCCAGTGACGGAACGCAATCTAAATGGGTTAGGTGTATGGGGCGAGATAATACGAGCACTGTGTCATGGCACCACAGTTCCTAGGAATGATGAAAACACTCTTCATGTCAACCACCTTGGACCCTCCTTCAAAATTCTTCACAGCATCTTTGGGACTAATGTGTATCCACGTGATGCAAAGGAAAGTTATCTTACTCCCTTCGTGCTCAATGTCCTATATGATGTTTATCAAGAGGTCCAAGTATGCCTTCCATCTCTTATCCTAGGGCAGCTCACTCATATAATCAGAGGAAACCATTGGGATACACTGTCATTTCCCTCGCTCATATGCAAGCTTACTCACTATGTGGGCCTACCAGCAACGTCCGATGTTGTTTATCCTTGGGCAATTTTTATTTTGGATATTTTAGATGGCTCATTGGTAATTTATATATATTTGTTGTCATGACTATCTGCTCTCAATTATTCACTAATCTCTATGGCATACTGGTATCAATTGTACTTACTTTCTACTGAATATTCATTAAGATTGAGAATTGGATTGTGATTTCTAATGTTTAAAGATATCCTGCTATCTGTTGTTGAGAAATCACGGCTCTCCTTTAACCTTGATTCTATCATGTTTTTATACTTCAACTTTAGTAAACTAATCTTGATATATTGCCCTTTGCCAATAACTGATAAAAACGGGGAGAACAAATCCCACCATGGAAATAATTGTGTGTGGTGCAGGTGTTAGGGGGAGCAGCTGCGGGAAGATAGGGGGAGAAGCTATTACTGAAGGTTACAATCTTGTGTGTGAACTCAAATAGCATATTTATAAAATTGTGTAAAGTTCTTGTACACACAATTTAGGGTGTTGGTTTAGATGTTGTTCTAGGATTTTAAGAGTTGTGTCACATAATTGACAAAGGGGGAGATTGAAAGTGCCCTGCTTCGTTAATTAGCATGAGTGTTGAGTCAGCAGGACAAGTGAGCCCCATTAGAAGATTGTTCAAGCATATGCCTCAATCGGATGTGGCTTCAGATCTCTACAAAGGTAAACTTAGCCTCACATCCCATGTCCCAAAACACCAAGTATATAAAACCCTTAAAATGGTTAGAGCAACATAGGGTTTAAGGTGTGAAAACTGTTTTGTAAAATCAGGAACATCTCTAAGTTTTCAGCCTTTGTTGATTTATCAATAGGGCTTTGATGAAATTGGACTTTGTTATCAATGTCCTCGAAACTCACTCGATGTTATCAAAATGAGGACTTCAGATGTCCAGCAACCAAAATGAATATTAAGCTGAATTCTCGATGAATCGATGACAGGATCGATGTCATCGACTTCGAATCTCGACTTCATCGAAACGGCTCAATAAAATCAATATCTGATCAGTTTGTGTCCAGTAAGCAGTTAAGGAAAATCATGTGATTTTCGATGACTTGAAGAGAGCCACGGTATCTTTGCATTTTAAATCTTGATGATATCGATGGACGTTCAATGATATCAGATTGGGATACAAATCTGTCCAGCAAGCTTTCAGATAAATTCTTTTAAATGTTCGAGGTATCGAGAATCACTCAATGATATCGATATTCAAAGATCAATCATATCGAGATCAGGTTGATTTCATCGAATTGGGACATAAAACTGTCTAGGGAGTTTAGGGGAAAATTCCTTGAAAAAATTGATGAATCAAAACTGGTATCGATATCATTGATATTCAAAACCAGATGATATCAAGGAATGCTTGATCATATCGATGCTAGTTCAGTTCCAAAGGAAAGTTTGTTCTCATGTTTTTAAATGTTGAGGAATCGAACCATGGGTCGATGAAATCAGAGTTCAAAATCCAATGACATCGAAGCATGTTCGATATCATCGATCAGTTGGCAAAAAGGATCAAAAGCTTTTAACAGAGTGATTTTGTGTTATCGAGCGGCCATTCAACACTATCAAGACTATACGCTAGCTTGATGATATTGAAGCCTACTCGAGGATATCGAACTCTGTCAAAAAATATGACTGTTTTATTTCCGTTGAAACTTTTTGCCTATTTAATGAGAGCATGCCTTAGATTTTAGATAGATAAAAATAGATAGAGCTTTCGCGTGTTTAATTCAGATCGCCTACCCTAATCTCTTTTCTCTCACGGGAGTGCATTCCTCAATCCACCCTCATCATTGAAATTCAATAGAGTGGATTGGTGAATGAACTTCCGCATTCAAGGATCCTTCAACTACCACCTTAATAGCAAATCATTGAGCTGAGATTCCTTGAATGCATAGATCGTGGCATTACTTTGTCACTCCAATGATTAATCATTTAATAGAGTAATTACTAACATTAGCTTGACCCAGTCCTTCGCCTTACATTGGAGCATCATAAGTGTTGCGTATCACGGGAGCTGAAGATTCTTCATCAACAAAGGAGGAGATCTTCATCAACGTGATTAATGGGGCTCATCTACTTATTTATAAGTCATTAGAGTCCAGAGACCCTGTTGATCATTCCTTTGTATAGAATTGGGTCATAGGTGATTCTCACCCCTTTCAATTCCTCATAGGAGGCCTCTGACGGGAGAATATGTGTGGGTACTGTGTGTTGACCCATGCTCCTAGTGAGCATAAACTCTAAGTTTCTTGTGTGGATCCTTGGCCCATATGGCCTAAAACCCTAGGTGTTGTGTGTTGACCTTTGCTCTTGCGTAGGGCATAAACTTTAGGTTCCTTATGTGAATCTTTGGCCTGTGTGGCCTAAAACCCTAGGTGCTTCTGTTGACCTTTACTCTTGTGTAGGGCATAAACTTTAGGTTCCTTGTGTGGATCATTAGCCCATGTGGCCTAAAACCCAGGTGTCATGTATTGACCTTTGCTCTTGTGTTGGGCATAAACTTTAGGTTCCTTGTGTGGATCATTGGCCTGTGTCGCCTAAAACCCGGGTGTTGTGTGTTGACCCTTGCTCCTGTATGGGGCATAAACTTGTGTGTCATGGAGACAGGTCTAGGTTCCTTGTGTAGGTTCTAGAATCAACCTTGTGTAGGTTGTGAAGGTTAGAGGTGAATCTGATTTAAAACCTCCATTAGCGAGATCCAGTACACTCAAGGGTTGGGTGCGTTTGCCGGAAGAGGAGTAGACACATAGTCAAACCACTATGAAAATGACTGTGTTTGGGATTACTATTTACTTTTAATACTTGTGTGATTTCTCTGAATGTTCTCATAATGCATGCTTACATGATTATCTAGAACTAATTAAAATCACATCTTACACACAGTCACATCCATCATGAACTATGTTCCTCATCGTGTTTATGTTTTGAAAGTCTTATGATTGGATCCTCTAATTGGCTTTGAAGCCATTAGAGTTAAAATGGAAATATCATGATAGGAGTTTGTTAAATCAGGGTTATGATAATAGTATTTTAAATCATCATAGAATTTTTATAAAGTCCAATTCACCCCCCCTTTAGGACACTTTGACCTATTCCCACTTCTACTAAAGTCATCATTACCGCAATTTCAATTGGTATCAGAGAGGGTCTCTCTTAAGGGATTCACCGCATAGAGAGTGATCTTGACTGAAGTTGGAATCATGGCAAATGGTGTAGGTCTAGAGGGTATGAACGGCTAAAACAATTGCTTAGTAATCCATACCGCACTAAAAGTCAGTAATAGTTCAAAATGGTATCTTGATAGTTGGTGCTCCAGACACATGACCGGTGACCAAACCCATTTTTTGAAGTATTCTGACTTTGACAGTGGGTCAATCACTTTTGGAGATGGGAGCTCCGCCAAAATAATTGGGCAAGGAACAATAGTTAGACCAGGACTTTCCAAGATTAAAAATGTTCTTTGTGTAGAAGGTCTAAAACATAATCTCCTTAGTATCTCATAAATTTTCGACAAAGAACACTCGGTCACTTTTTCAAAAAATGTGTGTAGAATCTTAGATCAAATAGGAAAATCTATCATGAAAGGCTTACGCACAAGTAACAATTGCTACGTAATTAAAAGTAGCAATGAGAATGTATTGTCCACAAAATGTAATATGGCTCTGACAAGTGTGTCCAAACTATGGCACCAAAAGCTAGGTCACGTGCACTATCGAAACTTAGCCAAGTTAAGTTCAAAAAACTTAGTAAGGGGTCTCCTCAAGATTAAAAAGGAAGAAAGGATTGTTTGTGGTGATTGCCTAAAGGGTAAACAGATAAAAGTTGGACATAAAAAGACAACCACCATAAAAACATCAAAACCTTTAGACCTACTACATATGGACCTAGTGGGTCCCCCCAAAGTTGAAAGTCATGGCAGGAAAAGATACTTCTTAGTGGTAGTAGATGATTATTCCAAATTTACCTAGGTCGCCTTTCTTCGAGAAAAATCTGATGCTTTTGATGAATCTGTAGTCATGGCAAAGCGACTCCAAAATGAGAAAGGATACTACATAAATCGTATCAGGAGTGATCATGGTAGTGAATTTAAAAACAAGCGATTTCAAAAATATTGTGATGAGAAAGGAATTCGCCATGAATTCTTAGCCCTGAAAACTCCGTAGCAAAATGGAATTGTTGAAAGAAAGAATCAAGTTTTACAGGAAATGGGCTCAATTATGCTGAATGGAAAGGATATGGCCAAAATCTTTTGGGCTGAAGCAGTCAATACCGCCTGCTATATAATAAATAGAGTATATTTAAGAGCAGTCTTAAATAAAACACCATAAGAGATATGGTATGGAAAACAACCTAGTGTGAAACACTTCCGTGTCTTTGGCAGTAAATGTTATATCCTGAAGGACAGAGAACACCTAGGTAAGTTTGAATCTAAAAGTGGTGAGGGCATCTTTTTAGGATACACCTTAAATAGTCGTGCCTATAGAGTATACAATCTAAAAAACCTCACCATTCAAGAATCAGTTAATGTGGTGGTTGACGACCAACCTCATGATGAAGAGAGTTCCTTGAATGAATTGGAAGATGACGTGGATTCATGTATTTTAGGTAAATTAGATAAAAAAAAACTACCACATTTAATGAACCTCGATCGTCATCTAACATACCCATCATTAAAGATCACCCCTTAAATCAAATCATTGGAGATCCTAATGGCGGTGTAAGAACTCGATGTTAAATAGAAAGTATCAATAGTCATTTCTGCTTTATCTCAAAGATTGAGCCCAAAAATATTGTGGAAGCTCTTTAAGATGAATATTGGATAAATGCTAAGCAAGAAGAACTTCAACAAATTCAAAGAAATGAGGTATGACAACTAGTTCCTAGGCCATTTGATACAAATATCATTAGAACTAAATAGATCTTCAAGAATAAATCCGATGAATCTGGAAATGTGGTTAGGAATAAAGTAAGATTGGTAGCTCAAGGATACTCACAGATAGAAGGTATTGACTTTGATGAAACATTTACTCCTGTAGCTCACCTTGAGTCATTCAGGATTCTGATGTCAATTGCATGTGCATTGAAATTTAAACTATTTCAAATGGATGTCAAAAGCGCATTTCTCATTGGAGTACTTGATGAAGAAGTCTATGTGGAATAACTTAAGGGATTTTCAAACCCTAAGTATCCTTAACATGTTTATCGATTGAGCAAAGAACTTTATGGTCTTAAACAAGCCCCACGTGCTTGGTATGAACGTCTGACACAATTTCTTTTGGACCACAAATTCTACAAGGGTAGTGTAGATAAAACACTATTCACTCAAAAGTCAGAGAATTCATTGCTCATTACCCAGATCTATGTGGATGATATAGTCTTTGGCTCCACATGTGAAGATACTGCTCATAACTTCACTGATCTCATGAAGTCTGAAAATGAAATGAGCATGGTTGGTGAGTTGAACTTCTTCTTAGGCCTACAAGTGAAGCAATTGCACAATGGGATTTTTATATGTCAGAACAAATACGTAAAAGATCCAGACTTGAATCTGGTCATTCTTATCATACTCCCATGAGCACCACACTCAAACTCTCTAAAGATATAAATGGGAAAACTGTGGATCAAGACCTATATCGAAGCATGATAGGAAGCCTATTATATCTAATAACAAGTCGTCCAGACATATCATTTAGCGTAGGAGCATGTGTGCGATATCAGGCTGATCCCAAGGAATCTCACCTAGCAGCAATTAAAAGAATCATCAAGTATGTGGTTGGAACAACCGTCTTTAGTCTATGGTATCCATTCGAAACATCTACCACCATTACTGGATACTCAGACGCCAACTGGGCAGGAAATTTAGATGATCGTAAGTCAAACAGTGGCGGATGTTTTTATATTGGAAATTGTTTAGTGTCTTGGTAGAACTAGAAATAGAATTCGATATCCCTGTCCTCTGCCAAAGCCAAATACATTGTTGTGGGCAGTTGCTGTGCTCAACTCCTTTGGATGAAACAAATGCTACTGGATTATGGGATTGAGTAGTCCACTATAACTCTCTTCTGTGATAGCACTAGTGCTATCAATATTTCAAAAAATCCTGTTCAACATTCTTGGACCAAGCATATTGACATTAAACATCATTTTATCCGAGAGCTTATTAAGGAAAAGATCATAATGTTAGACTGTGTATTCAGAAAATCAACTTGTTGACATACTAACTAAACCGCTAATGCAAACCGGTTTAGCAACCTTCAGAAATCAATTGGAGTATGTGCAATTTGATGACAAGTCAAAGTCAAACATGAGTTGAATTGGCATATCTGAGGACTATGGCCTTCTTATTTTTGTATGGTTAAACATGTACTATATTGGTATATCTTTATGTGTTAACCATATTCTGCACTTTTAGAGAAATATTTTTCAATTTTCCCTCATACTCGATGAAATCGAACAGGTCTCAATCTCATCGGTGGCTCTCGGGAATACAATGTCATAACCGTCTGTCCTCTCTAACAGTTATAAATTCTACTGTCTTGATATTAGCTGGGTATTAACTATAGATTCTTTCCAATGGTCATCCACACAGTCTTCGATAGTTTTATGAGCCTGCTTTCGATGACATCGATGGTATATCGATATTATCGACACTCTACTATTAAAAAGAAATAAGCATTAGACTTATCTATCGGCTTGTTCCTTCTCCTCTCTGGTTGTTTCTCCTTATCTATATCTGTTTTCCTAGGTTGTCCTCCAAAAAGAACCATGGTGAAGGGCAAAGGTAAGGATCTTACTCATTCCAAATCATCCAAATCAAAAAAATAAACAACCAGAAACAAGTCAATCTCATCCCAATCAGTTCGCTTGGGAACAAGTTACAATAGTCGAGCGCATTGTTCTTAATAGCATTATTGAACCAATCGGAGTGGATCTCCTCTTAGAAGTTATACGGTGGAAAAATATACTAAATTTTGGTAGACCCTATCAATTTAAACTGATTCATCAGTTTTTCAATAGCTGTCATATTATTCGTGATAATCCCCCATGTATTCGATTGGAGCTCTTGCATCACACAAAACTCATTACTCCAATCATACTTGGCCGTCTCCTAAACCTAGAAGTAACTCGACTCCCAGTGATGGAGCACAATCTAAATGGTTTAGGTGTATGGAGCGAGATAACATGAGCACTATGTCTTGGTGCCATAGTTCCTAGGAATGATGAAAACACTCTTCATGTCAACCACCTTGGACCCTCCTTCAAAGTTCTTCACAGCATCTTTGGGACTAATGTGTATCCACGTGATGCAACGGAAAGTTATCTTACTCCCTTCATGTTCAATGTCCTATATGATGTTTATCAAGAGGTCCAAGTATGCCTTTAATCTCTTATCCTAGGGCAGCTCACTAGTATAATCAGAGGAGACCATCGGGATACACTGCCATTTCCCTTGCTCATTGCAAGCTTGCTCACTATGTAGGCCTACCATCCACGTCCGATGCTGTTCATCCTTGCGCATTTTTTTATTTTGGATATTTTTTATGGTTGATTGGTAATTTATATATATTTGCTACCATGACTATCTGCTCTCAATTATTCACTCATCTCTAAGACAGGATGGTATCAATTGTGCTTACTTTCTACTGAATATTCATTAAGATTGAGAACTGGATTGTGATTTCTAATGTTTAAAGATATCCTACTATATATTGTTGAGAAATCACAACTCTCCTTTAGCCTTGATTCTCTTATGTTTTCATACTTCAACTTCAGTCAACTAATCTCGATATATTGCCCTTTGCCAATGACTGACAAAAAGGGGGAGAACAAATCCCACCATGGAAAAAATTGTGTGTGGTGTAGGTGTTAGGGGGAGTAGCTGTAGGAAGATTGGGGGAGCGACTATTACTGAAGGTTACAATCTTATGTGTGAACTCAAATAACATATTTGTAAAATTGTGTAAAGTTCTTGTACACACAATTTAGGGTGTAGGTTTAGATGTTGTTCTAAGATTTCAGGTGTTTTGTCATGTAATTGACAAAGGGGGAGATTGAAAGTGCCCTGGTTTTTCAATTAGTGTAAGTGTTGAGTCAGTAAGACATGTGAGCCCCATAGGAAGATTGTTCAAGCGTATGCCTCAATCAGATGTGGCTTCAGATCTCTATAAAGTCAAACTTAGCCTCACATCCCATGTCCCAAAACACCAAGTATATAAAACCCTTAAAACGGTTAGAACAACATAGGGTTTAAGATGTGAAAACTATTTTGCAAAGTCAGGAAAATCTCTAAGTTTTCAGCTTTTGTCGATTTATCAATAAGCTTCAATGAAATCAGACTCTGTTATCAATGTCCTCAAAACTCACTCGATGTTATCAAAATGAGGACTTCAAATGTCTAGCAACCAAAATGAATCTTCGGCTAAATTCTCGATGAATCGATGACAGGATCGATATCATCGACTTTCGAATCTCGAGTTCATCGAAACGGCTCGATAAAATTGACATCTGGTGATTTTGTGTCTAGTAAGCAGTTAAGGAAAATCATGTGATTTTTGATGACTTAAAGAGAGCCTCGATATCTTCAAATTTCAAATCTCGATGATATCGATGGACCTTCGATGGTATCAGATTGAGACACAAATCTGTCCCGCAAGCTTTCAGGTAAATTCTGTTAAATCTTCGAGGTATCGAGAATCGCTCGATGATATCAATATTCAAAGATCAATCATATTGAGACCAGGTTGATGTCATTGAATTGTGACATAAAACTGTCCAGCGAGTTTATAGGAAAATTCCTTGAAAAAAATTGATGAATCAAAACTGGTATCGATATCATCGATATTCAAAACCAGATGATATCGAGGAATGTTCGATCATATCGATGCCTGTTTAGTTCCAAAGAAAAGTCTGCTCTCATGTTTTTAAATGTCGAGGAATTGAACCATGGGTCGATGAAATCGGAGTTCGAAATCCGATGACATCGAAGCTTGTCTGATGACATCGAAGTAAGATTTTTAGCTCTTTCAATGTTTTCAGGGGTGGCATATCTCGAATAGCTCTAAATTTTTCTGGATCTATCTCGATGCCTTTGTGTCTCACCATGAAACCAAGGAATTTTCCTGATGATACTCTAAATGCACATTTGGCGGGGTTCATCTTTAATTGTTTCTTTCTGATTCGGCGGAAGATTGAAGCTAGATCATCCACATAACACTCAACATGATTGTGCATCATGTCTTGAAATATATTTTGCATCAACCTTTGGTATGTCGCACCCGCATTCTTGAGACTAAACAGCATAACTTTGTAACAATATATTCCCAAGGGAGTTCTGAAAGCCATTGCTTCCTCGTCTTCAGGTGCCATTCTTATTTGATTGTAATAGGCGTAGCCATCCATGAAGGACATGACAGCATATTGCATGGTACTGTCTACTAGTATTTCGGTGATCGATAGTGGAAAGTCATCTTTCGGGCATGCTTCGTTCAAATCTCTAAAGTCGACACAAACCCTGATCTACCCATTTTCCTTCTTTACTGGGACTATATTCGATATCCATTTGGGATATTTAACTTCTCTAATGAATCTGACCTTTATTAGTTTGCTTTTTCTTCTTTTATCTTGGGGACCAGATCTGGGTAAAACCACGGTCTTTTGTCTTTAGAGATATTTAACCGATGCATCGCTACTGTCGACTCTAGACCTGACATTTCTGCGTACGTCCAACCAAAGACTTTTTTTTTTCTTTCTTTCAAAAGATTGACATATCAATTAACTTCTTTTTTTGATAAACTGGCACTGATGAACATATTTTGCGGTTCTACTTCCGTTCTCAAATTTATTTCTTTCAAATTGTCAATTATCGACTACCCCCCATCCTCCATTTGCTTTGGAGTTGTCTCAGGCTTACTGATTATTTCAAAGTCTGTTTCTTCTTTCTGGTCGACTGTTACTATGTTCACTGAAGCCTCTGCCCCTAGTCCTTGAAAATTTTCTCGCTTCTTCTGATTCACTCCGATTGGAATCTGAATTCCTTTTCCATAATTTAAGCCAATGGGTTCTTCGTGATCAAAGCCCTTTTTCTTCATGATTTTTTGACTCACCGGGCTATATCTTTCAAGCTCTTTAGGTGTTAATCTTCCATTTCCCACACCACTGTCGACTGCTTCCTCTTTCTTCACTTCTGAGGGAGCATATAATTCAATCGGCTCTAGATATCTTGCACTAGGTTTGACATGAAATCTTTTTAGAATGAGGGGAAATGGCTTACTCCTTTTAACATACGGGAGCAGTACTGTGTAATTTGACAATAGAATTTCCAATTGCTTTGGCAATAGTAATGTTAATGGTGGTTGTCCTAACTGTCGCTGATGCTTCGGGACAAAATAGAACTTCTTTTTCGCCTTTTCTGTTACAAGCGACTTCGTTTCTTTTTCTTCCACTATTTCCATGCAAGCATTTTCTGGGACTTTATTCTCATCATTCTTATTTTCTTCCTTACTAGTGAATGCATCATAATAACTCGCATCCGTGAAAAAAGCTTCAACTTCTGTATACGGTCTTACATCAACTAGTACTTTGTGCTGCACCCCATCTTTGCATTATTTAAAGCACTGATGTAACATAGAAGGTATAATACCATACTGATGTATCCATCTCCTCCCTAAGAGGAGATTATACGTCGTCACCACATTTATGACATGGCAAACAACATTCATGGTTAATTCTCCTACTTCCAATGTTATGGTGATTTTGCCGAGTGCACGCTATCCATCTTGGTTAAAGCCCTATATCATCATTCCACTAGGGCGTAAGTTTGAGCGTCGATGACCTAATTTATTCAGCATCATCAACGGCAAGAGATTTACAGCAGACCCATTATCGAGCATTATTCGCTTCACTTGTTTTCTGCCAACGTGACCCTCTATCATTAATGGCCTGTTATGTTCCCTATCACAAACTAGGTTATCATCGGAGAAGGAAATAATTGACATGCAATCTTCTCGCCCCTCACTCTCTACCTCGGTTAGCAGCACTCCCCTTATGTCTTCATCAGATAGGGCTTTAATCAAGTTATGTCGGGAGTCTTTTGATAATTTCAAAGCATCATAGACACTCAATTGAGTCGGAATGCCTTTCAAATGGCTTATAATATCATAAGTCACTTTCTTTGTCTCTTCACCCTTTTCATTCTTGCTACTATCGCTGTTGCTAGCATGGTTCTTAATTCTTCCTGTTTTTGACTTTTTACTTTTCAAATTCGGTGGGCTGGCCATCTTCTTCCCTGATCGTAGAGTAGTCACTACAACTTTCTCTCCTATTTCCTGATTATCTGCTCTTGCTCTTCCTTGGTAGTTTTCTTGAATGGTAAGCACATTTGTTGTTGCTTTTCTATCTCTTTCTTTCTCTCTTTCGACTATGATTTCCCCCTTGTTTATCATCCTTTGTATGATACACTTTAATGTATAACAAATTTCTGTCAGGTGTCCTATTATGCAGTGAAAATGACAGAAGTCTCTTTCTTTTGTCTTGGATGCTTCTTCGGGTCATTTCGACACGGGTAGCTAAATTATCCCTGCTTTCAATAGCTGATTCATCATAAGCAGTACATCCTCCTTTTCAAAAGTAAAACCCTCATGAGAGTTCAACGATCAAGGTTTTTTGTCATAAAACCTTCCCCTAGGGAAGTTCAACTCTTCTTTCCTTTCTATCCTTTTACCCCTTTTTTCTCTCGTATCCTGGTTTCTGTATTCTCTTACATCATGGCTTCTTTTTTTCATGTTTAACCATGTTTGCGAACAACTTCTAGGGTCCTCTTTATACCAGCTCATAATTGAACGCTAACATTTTTCGAGTCATCAATTCTAAAGCACAAGCTTTCGTGCCCAAGTCGCTGAAAGTTCTAATGTCGGCACTAGTGAGACCGAATGCTACCCCCGTTTCCATAGAGTTTAGGCACATCTTCACCTGCTCTTTCTCTTCTAGCAATTGCCTACAAGAAGCTCCCAAGGTTTTTAATCTGTCAATAAATTTTTCTACTGGCTCTCCCTCTCTCTGCCTTATTGAAGCTAATTTTGTGATCCCGTTCTAATGAAAAGAAATTTGACATGAACGCGTCTTGCATTTGTTCCCACGTCCTTATCGACCCAGGTGCTAGCCTGGAATACCATTTAAATGCTTTATTTGTCAAAGAAGACCTGAACAACCGGAGACAATACTGCGGCACTGTAGAAAAATTCCCCATCATTATAATAAAATGCATCAGATGTTCCTCTGGCGACCCATCCCCGTTGAACTTTTAAAAATTTGGATGTTTGAAATTATTCGGGAATGAGATATCCTTGACTTCTTTTGGGTATGCTGTCTGATATCTGAATCTTCCTGTATTCTCACGTTCCTTTTCTGATCTAATTACTTCTTCGACAACCTGTCGTACCTCTTATTATCTTAATGTTTTCATCGTAGGGGCAGATTGGTGTGACTCGGTCCGCGACGACTGTGACCCTTCAGGGTGCTGTTCTCGTTCGTTTATGTTATTGGTCATTAGGGGGCACTGCCATTCATGCCACATTATGCGTCAGAGTTCCCAAGGCTTCCCAGAGGTTCCTACATTCCTCCATTAATGCTTTTTACACTTGCGCCATCTCAGTGATGCAATCCTCCGTAGTTGGAGAAGATCCTCGTTTCATTCCGGCCATGTGAACAGTAGCCTCTCCATTCCCTGACGAGGCAGTAGTCGAATGGGAGTACGTCGACATTATAGGAGTTACCAAAAGGGGAGACTTGCATGAACTTTGTGTATTTTTGGAGTAGCTGGCTAATCGGGGAGACATAGAGATTGGTGATGTGGATCCCAGTGGGCTTGTTAGTAAGGCCTTTCCTTTCTGCTCTCTTGTCCACCGGGGGCTCTTAACAAGTAAAGCAGGAAAATCTTATACCGCTGAAGGAATCATCGCTTGCATGGGGTAGATTTCTGGTAAAGTAAGTTCAGGATGCTTCCTGGTTGTATTTCGCGTTACCGGCCCTCTAGTTCTTTTCAGTGGTGAACTCGTTCCTGCTGTGATGCGTTCCGGGTCCTTGTCCTTTTGCAAGTGATGACGATCCAATCATCCTTTTCTCCCTGTGCTATTGGCGAAGCAGTGACAACTATGACAGCTGCCCGAGATTCTATATGCTTACTTGACATCGCTTTCTCTTTGTAGCATCCAGTTTGTTTATCAGCATACTCCACAACGAACCCTATCACAGTGAAGTAGAAAACTGTATTCCTTTGAATGATTGCCATTGATTGGTTGGTTGTAATATTCTTTCTCCTGAATCCTCCACATTACAAAACGATAAAAATTAGTACTTAGATTAAGTCATATTCTATTTTGGAGATGAAAGGTAGGATGTTCACATTGAAAGTCACCATCAGTTGTGACTGCCTTTTGTATATTTCTTAAGTTAATATTAAGTGAGTATGAGAGGATTCCCGAGTGAAGTTGCCATTTTGTTTCGAACAAGAAACAAATGCATTCAATTTGGGGATTTTATTCACTTAATGATAGACAAAAGAAGATAAAGAAGATAATCACATCGTTATTTCATTCCAAGTTCTTTACATCCATTTTTCCTTTGATTCCAAAACTAAATGTTCATGACTTGTGATAGAAAATAAATATTTAGTGGCACTATGCATAAGGGTTTCATGCACTATGTGCTGGAAACACCGTATGCTAAAGATTGTTGTGCGCTGAACACTACTATGCGCTAAGTATTGTCATGCACTTGGCTATTGTGCACTCGGCCTGTTGTGCGCGCGGCAGTGTTGTGCACAGGCCCGTTGTGTGCTCAGCCTGTTGCGAGCTCGACAGTGTTGTGCGCTCCCACTTGTTGTGTGCCACACAACACCTGTCCTGCACAATGAATGCGGACTCTACCTCTCTATTATAGAAATATTCTCCTCTCCCTTGATTGGATGCTAATAATCCCCTACTGAGGGGTCATGGGGTATTTATAGCCTTCTCACACGTGTGAACATGCCACGTAGTCATTGTGCGGTATCCTTTGTGCGCAAATTCCATTGTGCGGATTCCTTTGTGTGCCAATTCCATTGTGCGGATTCCTTTGTGCGAACTCCACTCTGCGAATTCCTTTATACAAACTCCACTGTGTAGATTCCTTTATGCAAACTCCACTGTGCAGATTCCTTTGTGTGAACTCCACTATGCGGATTCCTTTTGGTGTCAAACATCACCTGCGCATAAAAATCATCTGCACAAAATAGTGATCTGCGCACAATGATCACCTGCGCACAATAATCATCTACGCACAATGGTGATTTGCGCACAATGGCCATCTGCGCATAATGATCACCTACTGTCTTTCTCTCTCTTTTTATGCCTCAACAGGGCTACCTATTGAAGATCATTCAAAAGATTGAACATAGCATGAAAGCCATCGATGTAAAAATTAAAAGCTGTAAGAATAAAAAGACTGAACTGTAAGGCAAGTTTTGGTTTAGGTTTCGATCATCCCGAATGCTCTTTTGATTGTCAAGGTTATCATGGAAATTGAGAATTGGACCTTTCATTATGATAAGTCTAGGCTTCACTATGCAACCATGGAACTCAATGCTTAGGATTATTCTAAGTCGAGGATTAATGTTTTGAACTTGACTATGAAATTTACCGTGTGCTAGAGTTTAGGAGGAAATACTGCTCAATATTAATGTATCCAAGATTTCTGTGAAATGGATTGTCTTTAGAACCGCTTGAGCATATGGAAATTATATAGTAGTTTTTTGAAATATTTATCTTATACTTTGCTCGGGACTAAAAAAATGCTGGTTGGGAGTTGTGTTGAGGGTCAAATATTGCATATTATCCCCCATTTATTTCTTGATTTTACAAACATAATATGGCTCAATAGTATATTTTACATGTATTTGTGTTGTAAGGTGAATTCAAGAGCTTGGATTAAAAAGAATGCTAAAAGCATGGATTTAATGCTCAAGAATCATCAAGCAAAGAATGGATCTTTGCAGACTAAGATGGAAGATTTTAAGACCCCAAGGTTCAAGAAAATCAAGTGAAAAAGGAAAGAAGTGCAGAAATTATTACAGAAATTAGCAGGATTTCAGCTTAGATGTCATCGAGGGCCTTAGATGACATCGAAGGCTGGTCGATGACATCGAAGAATTACAGAAAAATCGAGTTGGTTGCTAGACATATTAGGTGCTCTTTCTGATCAATCTAAGTCAGTTTGAAGACATCGAAGCTAGTCTGTCGATGACATCGAAGAATTATAGGAAGAACAAGTTTAGTCGCTGGACAAATTAGATTCATTATTCGATGACATTGCAGGCTGTTCGATGACATCAAAGACAATCTGTCGATGACAACGAACCGGTTATGTGGAATGCATAAATTTGATACGGTTTTACGATTTTTTGGAACTTTCCCTATTAATAGGGGTCCATAGGCACTTTTTGGTATATCTAGGGTTTGGAGGAGTAGAGCATGTGTCTAAAAAGGCCTAAGGGAAGGTCACAATGTGGACATTCAATATCATTGCCCATCAATGTGGACATTTAACAAACATTGCTCCCAAGAAGTGGCCCACATAGAGCCTAACATAAAGTGGGCCCATGGCCTCACACGAGGGCCTCATGTACATCACTATGGGCCTCACTCAAGGGCCAAATACACATCACGATGGGCCTCACTCATGGGCCACATATATATCACATTGGGCCTTTCCCATGGGCCATAAAAACATCAAGTGAGCCACATTACATGGGCCTCATATACAACACGTCGAGCCTCATGGATGGGCTACAAATATATCAAGGTGGGACTCAGGGATGGGCCATAATACATTGCAATGGGCCTCATGTACATCTAGTGGGCTGCATCAATGGGACGCACTAATGGGCCTCATGTACATTAAGTGGGCCGCATCAATGGACCGCACCAATGGGCCTCATATATATCAAGTGGGTTGCATCAATAGGCCTACACCATCTGCACCATTCATCCAATTTAAAGATCATTTAGGAGTAATACCCAAAAAATGATTTATATTGAAAGATCATCTGGACCACATCGCAAATAACAGTGGTGATAGTGATTTTCACTGTTTAAATTTCCCAGGGCTCACTATAACATTCATTTTCCATCCAATCTGTTCATAACATCACAAAAGCCTGAATTAAGGGGGAAACAAATTTCATATCGATCCAGAACTTCTACACTCCCCAAAAGGGTTTCAATGGTGGGCGTTCAATGCTCCACTATTTTCTGCAGTGTGGTCTACCTGGTATACGGTGTGGCTCAACGCATACATCAGGGGTGGTCCACATAACGATGGACAGTGTGGACACAAAATACATACATCAATGGGGGTCCACGAAACTTGCTGACGTCAAATATCAACTACACGGTTAGTGTCAGCGTACACCAGCCAATTCTCTTCTACAACAGGTGGGTCCCATATGGGGCCCACTATAACATTATAATATTATTAATATGTGTATGCATATATATATAATAGTATATATTATTATTTTATTTATTTTACTAGATTAAACGACTAGGCCCTAGATGTCAGTTGACGGATAGCCTGGATATTTTATGTACAGCTGGCCCCATTACCTACACATGTGACACATGCAGGGTGGGCCCCACATATGGACGGTTCGAATATAATAGGTACCTCAATGATCAGACCCATATGCTTGCTGTTGTTAATACAACAACAGTTGTAGCCGTTGGAGTCCACGTAGATGGATGGTGGGCCACTAAATATGTACATCAAGGTGGGTATCCACTGTCTAGATAGTTGGACGGTGTGGATGCAACACTACAGCATGGTGGGACCCTCAAAGCTTGGTGACGTCACTAGCAGCTAAATAGCTGGTGTGATGTACCCAGCCAATCCGTCCAGTAGGTTGGTCCCACATGGGGCCCACCGCATGCATATATGAATATATATATATATATATATATTATTTATTAAAAAACCAGCCTCTAGAGGGTCTGGACGCCAAGGACGGACGGTGTGGATTTAAAACCCATACATCGTGGCTGGGGTCCACACGTAGGGACGGTGTGGATGCAAGACATGCATCACGTGTGGATCCCACATGGATGAATGGTGTGGATATAAAACATACCTCATGATTGGTCCCACACGTGATGAATGGTGTGGATATAAAACACACCTCATGATCCGGGCCCACGAAACTTGCTGTCATGATAGCAGCTACATAACTATTGTGAGGTATACCAGCCAATCCAACTCCACCGTCCAGATTTTGGATGGTGTGGATGAAAAACCTAGATAGCTGGTGGGTCCCACCGTCCTACCCATCCGGACGGTGCAGCTATACAATACATACATTCGAGGTGGGCCACCAGATAAGGGAATGAGAGAGAGAGAGAGATCGGGTGTAATGAAGGGACCCCGCCACTCTGGGCCCCTCAAGATTACAACACATACATCAAAATGGGTCCCACATACAAGTGGGCCCTCAAATGGAAATCAATGGTAGATCACCCACTGTTAGATCTTGGACTCCTCCTTCCACCAATGCATTCTAGGGCTCTAAGGGATGAATTTCAACGGTTGAGATGAAGCTTAGAGGGTGGGATCAAGTGGTAGGAAGGTGGGCCACACAAAGCTTCTTTCTCCATGGAAGCTTAGACGTCTACCTCTCTCATGGGTGTTGCTTGGGAGATGGGTTTGAGAAAGAGAGAGAGAGAGAGAGAGAGAGAGAGAGAGAGAGATGATGTAAGAGAGGGAGAGAGATGGTGAGTGATGGGTGTACTTGGCATGTGTAAGAGAGATAGTTGACTTTGGAGATAGGTGTTGTACTTGGGGATGGGTGTTGTACTTTGACTAGTGCTATGATTGATTTGAAAGATTCTCTTGGGTTTACAAATGCATGGCATTTTCCTCGAATTGAACGCAGGCCCACATTTCCTAGACTGGGTATTGTCTTGGCACACAAGACGCAACATCAAAACCCCGGCGACGACGCGGTCGCACTGGTACAAGTCTCAGTTCAAGCGGACTCAGATCAATAGGATGCAACACAGGGTCACGTGCAAATGCCAATTATAGATAGTGGATCACCAAAATTTGATAGGGAGGACCACAAGAGTCTACGGAACGATACTGTTTAGGATACGGGCCTCACAAAAGCACTTTATGGTCTCAAATAAGCACCACGTGCTTGGTATAAACGTCTAACATAATTTCTTTTGGACCACAAATTCTGCAGGGGTAGTGTAGATAAAACACTATTCACTCAAAAGTTAGAGAATTCATTGCTCATTGCCCAGATCTATGTGGATGATTGTCTTTGGCTCCACATGTGAAGATACTGCTTATAACTTCACTGATCTCATGAAGTCTGAATTTAAAATGAGCATGGTTGGTGAGTTGAACTTCTTCTTAGGCCTATAGCGAAGCAATTGCACAATGGGATCTTTATATGTCAGAGCAAATACGCAAAAGATCTAGTTAAAAGATTTGGACTTGAATCTGGTCGTTCCTATCATACTCCCATGAGCACCACAATCAAACTCTCCAAAGATATAAATGGGAAATGTGTGGATCAACACCTATATCGAAGCATGATAGGAAGCCTATTATATCTAACTGCAAGTCGTCCAGACATATCATTTAGCATAGGAGCATGTGCGCGATATCAGGTTGATCCTAAGGAATCTCACCTAACAGCAGTTAAAAGAATCATCAAGTATGTGGCTGGAACAACCGTCTTCGGTCTATGGTATCCATTCGAAACATCTACCATCATTGTTGGATACTCAAACACCGACTGGGCAGGAAATTTTGATGATCGCAAGTCAAATAATGGTGGATGTTTTTATATTGGAAATTGTTTAGTCTCTTGGTAGAGCTAGAAATAGAATTCGATATCCCTGTCCACTGCCGAAGCCAAATACATTGTTGTAGGCAGTTGCTGTGCTCAACTCCTTTGGATGATGTAGATGCTACTGGATTATGAGATTGAGTAGTCCACTATGACTCTCTTATGTGATAACACTAGTGCTATCAATATTTCAAAAAATCCTATTCAACATTCTTGCACCATGCATATTGACATTAGACATCATTTTATCCGAGAGCTTGTTGAGGAAATGATCATAGTGTTGGACTATGTGTATACAGAAAATCAACTTGTTAACATACTAACTAAACCGCTAGATGCAAACCGGTTTAGCAACCTTCAGAAATCAATTGGAGTATGTGCAATTTGATGACAAGATAAAGTCAAACATGAGTTGAATTGGCATATCTGAGGACTATGGCCTTCTTATTTTTTGTATGGTTAAACATGTAATATATTGGTATATCTTTATGTGTTAACCATATTCTGCACTTTAAGAGAAATATTTTTCAATTTTCCCTCATACTCGATTAAATCGAACAAGTCTCAATCTCATTGGCGGCTCTCGAGAATACAAGGTCTTAACCATCGGTCCTCTCTACCGGTTATAAATTCTACTGTCTCGATATCTGCTGGGTATTAACTGTTGATTCTTTCCAACAGTCATCGACACAGTCTTTGATAGTTTTATGAGTCTGCTTTCGATTACATCGATGGTATATCAATATCATCGACGCTATGCTATAAAAGCGAAATGATCATTAGACTTGTCTATCAGCTTGTTCCTTCTCTTCTCTGGTTATTTCTCCTTATCTATATTTGTCTTCTTGAGCTGTCCTCCAAAAAGGACCATGGTTAAGGGCAAAGGTAAGGATCTTACTTATTCCAAATCATCCAAATCAAAAAATAAATAACCAGAAACAAGTCAGTCTCGTCCCAATCAGTTGGCTTGGGAACAAGTTACAATAGTCGAGCGCATTGTTCTTAACAGCGCTATTGATCCATTGGGAGTGGATCTCCTCTTAGAATTATAGGGTGGCAAAATATACTCAATGTTGGTGGACCTTATCAATTTGAACTAATTCATCAGTTTTCCAATAGCTGCCATATTGTTCATGATAATCCCCCATGTATTCGATTGGAGCTCTTGCATCACACAAAACTCATTACTCCAATCATACTTGGTCGTCTCCTAAACCTAGAAGTAACTTGAATCCCAGTGATAGAACGCAATCTAAATGGGTTAGGTGTATGGGGTGAGATAACACGAGCACTATGTCATGGCACCATAGTTCCTAGGAATGATGAAAACACTCTTCATGTTAACCACCTTGGACCCTCCTTCAAAATTATTCACAGCATCTTTGGGACCAATGTATATCTATGTGATGCAAAGGAAAGTTATCTTACTCCCTTCATGCTCAATGTCATATATGATGTTTATCAAGAGGTCCAAGTATGCCTTCCTTCCTTATCCTAAGGCAGCTCACTCATACAATTAGAGGAGACCATCGGGATACACTGTCATTTCCCTCACTCATATGCAAGCTTGCTCACTATGTGGGCCTACCAGCCACGTCTGATGTTGTTAATCCTTGGGCAATTTTTATTTTGGATATTTTTATTGGCTAATTGGTAATTTATATATATTTGTTGCCATGACTATCTGCTCTCAATTATTCACTAATCTCTAGGGCATGCTGGTATCAATTGTGCTTGCCTTCTACTAAATATTCATTAAGATTGAGAACTGGATTGTGATTTCTAATGTTTAAAGATATCCTGCTATCTTTTGTTGAGAAATCATAGCTCTCCTTTAGCCTTGATTCTCTTATGTTTCTATACTTCAACTTCAGTCAACAAATCTTAATATATTGCCCTTTGCTAATGACTGACAAAAAGGGGGAGAACAAATCCTACCATGAAAAAAATTGTGTGTGGTGCAGGTGTTAGGGGGAGCAGCTATTATTGAAGGTTACAATCTTGTGTGTGAACTCAAATAGCATATCTATAAATTTGTAAAGTTCTTATACACACAATTTTGGTTGTTGTTTTAGATGTTGTTCTAGGATTTCAAGTGTTTTGTCACGTAATTGACAAAGGGGGAGATTAAAAGTGCCCTGGTTTTTCAATTAGCGTGAGTGTTGAGTCAGCAAGACAAGTGAGCCCCATAGGAAGATTGTTCAAGCATATGCCTCAATCGGATGTGGCTTCAGATCTCTACAAAGGTAAACTTAGCCTCACATCCCATGTCCCAAAACACCAGGTATATAAAACCCTTAATATGGTTAGAACAACATAGGGTTTAAGGTGTGAAAACTGTTTTGCAAAATCAGGAAAATCTCTAAGTTTTCAGCCTTTATCGATTTATCGATAGTGCTTCGATGAAATCGGACTTTGTTATCGATGTCCTCAAAACTCACTCGATGTTATCGAAATGAGGACTTCAGATGTCCAGCAAGCAAAATGAATCTTGGGCTAAATTCTTGATGAATCAATGACGGGATCGATATCATCAACTTTTGAATCTCGAGTTCATCGAAACGGCTCGATAAAATTGACATCTGGTCATCTTGTGTCCAATAAGCAGTTAAGGAAAATTATGTGATTTTCGATGACTTGAAGAGAGCCTCGATATCTTTGAATTTCAAATCTCGATGATATCGATGGACCTTCAATGGTATCGGATTGGGACACAAATTTATCCAGTAAGCTTCAGGTAAATTCTTTTAAATGTTCGAGGTATCGAGAATCGCTCAATGATATCAATATTTAAAGATCGATCATATCGAGACCAGGTCGATGTCATTGAATTGTGACACAAAACTGTCCATCGAGTTTATAGGAAAATTTCTTAAAAAATTGATGAATCGTAACTAGTATTGATATCATCAATATTCAAAACCAAATGATATCGAGGAATGCTCGATCATATCGATGCCTGTTCAGTTCCAAAGGCAAGTCTGCTCTCATGTTTTTAAATGTCGAGGAATCGAACCATGGGTTGATGAAATCGGAGTTCAAAATCTGATGACATCGAAGCATGTTCAATATCATCGATCAGTTGGAAAAAAGGTTCAAAAGCGTTTGACATATTGAGTTTGTGTCATCGAGTAGCCATTCGACGTTATCAAGAGTATACACTCAAGGGTTGAGTGCGTCTGCCAGAAGAGGAGTAGATACATAGTCGAACCACTATAAAAATGACTGTGTTTGGGATTGCTATTTACTTGTAATACTTTTGTGATTTCTCTTAATGTTCTCATAATGCATGCTTACATGATTACCTAGAACTAATTAGAATCATATCTCACACACAGTCACATCCATCATGAACTATGTTCCTCATCTTGTTTATGTTTTGAAAAGTCTTATGATTGGATCCTCTAATTGGCTTCGAAGCCATTAGAGTTAAATTGGAAATATCATGATACGAGTTTGTTAAATCAGGGTTATGATAATAGGATTTTAAATCATCATAAAAATTTTATAAAGTCCTATTCAACCCCCTCTAGGACACTTTCACCTATTTCCACTTCTACTAAAGTGGTCATTACCGCAATTTCAGCAGCGACCGCAGTAACAGCCTCCGAGACCTCCCCCATAATAACAGAGGCGGCAGATTAGGACATGCACCTCCCCAACAGGTTCAGGGTAGATTTTATGCCGCTCAGTAAGACCCTCAGTCATTAGGAGGGGTCGTCGAGGGTACTCTCCCTATTTCTGCATGCATAGCATGTGTATTATTTAATTCTGGTGCATCACATTCCTTTATGGCTGAGGATTTTTGCCGATCGACCGGTTTTCCTTTGGAGTTTTCTCGTGAGGGTTTGGTGGTATCGACGCCCTTGGGGAAGACTTCAGTGTTGGGCCGATTTTGCTTGATTTGCCCCGTTCTAGTTGGAGATATCTTTTTACCTACTAATCTGTTCGTGTTGCCGATGTCCGAGTTTGATGTCATCCTGGGCATGGATTGGCTCACCGAGTACCACACCATATTAGACTGTTCTGCAAGGACAGTCACGTTTTGTATACCCTGCGATTATAGTTCCAATTTGTAGCTGAGCCCAGATGAGAGTAGCTTTCATGCTTGTTGTCGTGTGTCGTTGAGGAGTTAGTTGCTTTGAGTATCAACCAACTGCCTGTCGTTTATGGTTTTCCTGATATGTTTCAAGAGATTTTGGGTTTACCACCTCGCAGGCACACGGAGTTTCAAATTGATCTCGTGCCCGATACCGCGCCTATTTCAAAGGCCCCGTATCGTATGACATCGTTGGAGTTGTAGGAATTACAGAAGCAGTTGGATGAGTTATGCAAGTTAGGCTTTATTCGTCCAAGCAGTTCACCGTGGGGAGCGTCGGTACTCTTCGTGAAGAAGAATGATGGCTCATTGAGGCTTTACGTGGACTACCGCAAGCTCAACTAGGTCACGATTAAGAACAAGTACCCGCTCCTGAGGATCGTTGATTTGTTTGATCAACTATAGGGTGCACAATTTTTTTTGAAGATTAATCTGCATTCTAGTTATCATCAAATTTGGGTCCATGAGGAGGATATCTCGAAGACAGCATTCAGGATGCGCTACGATAATTTTAAGTTCCATGTCATGTCCTTTGGACTGACCAATGCACCCGACGTATTCATGCAGTTGATGAATGAGGTCTTCCGCCCTTATCTCGATCAGTTTGTTGTAGTGTTCATCAACGAAATCCTGTTATATTCGAGGACCCGTGAGGAGCATAAGCTACATTTGGAGATTATCTTGCAGCCCTCTGTGTACACTAGCTTTATGCGAAGCTGGAGAAGTGTGAGTTCTGGCAGGAGGAGGTGAAGTTCCTCAGTCACATGGTGACAAGGGAGGGTGTTGTAGTGGACCCCTTAAAGATTGATGTCATGCGTTAGTGGGGCCAGCCTAAAAACACGTCTGAGATTCGTAGTTTCCTTAGTTTGGTGGGCTACTGCAGGCATTTCATTGAGGGATTTTCCCGTATTACAGCCCTATTGACCAGGTTGACCTAGAAGGGCGCCGAGTTCGTTTAGAGTGATGCTTGTGAGTAAGCATTTGTGGAGCTGAAGGATCACCTCACGTCCATTCCTATCCTCACTCTTCCCTTTAGGAGTGATGGACTTATTATATTTACCGATGCCTCGCGAGTTGTCTTGGGTGTTGTCCTGATGTAGCATGGGAAGTCGGTGGCTTATGCGTCTCGCCAGCTCGAGGTCCATGAGCTGAATTACCCCACGCATGATTTAAAACTGGTAGCAATTGTCTTTGCATTGAAGGTGTGGAGGCACTATCTCTATGGGGTTAGGTTCGAGCTCTTCTCCAACCACGAGAGATTGAAGTATTTATTCTCTCAGTCTGAGCTGAACATGAGGCAGAGGCGTTGGATAGAGCTCCTAAAGGACTATGATTTTGACCTTCAATATCACCTGAGAAAGGCGAACATGGTGGAAGATGCCCTCAGCTGTCAGCCACAAGGCTTGTTTGCACACATGATGATTTAGGAGTGGAAGATGCTTAAGGATGTGCCAACATTCGACTTTGAGATCGACTTGCAGCCTTCTATTATTGAGCCTATCGATTCAACCCTCTCTTATCGCAAGGGTGATCGAGGCTCAGCAAGTAGATGAGTCGGTGCATAGTTATCGGGTAGAGGTAACATTTGAGAGTCAGTCAGATTGGTAGATTGGTTTTAATGGTGGACTTCGCTTTAGAGACTGATTATGTGTCCCATATATTCCTGAGTTGCGCAAAGATCTTATGACCGAGGTACATCAATTGTGGTTTTCTATCCACCCTGGCTTGACAAAGATGTATTATAATATGAGGCGTTAGTATTTTTAGGCAGGGATAAAATGTCAGATAGCCAGTTTTGTGGCTGAGTGTGACACATGCCAACATGTTAAGGCCGATCATCAGAGACCCCGTGGTCCCATGCAGCCACTGAGTGTCCCGTTGTGGAAGTGGGAGCACGTATTCACAAATTTTATCATGGGTTTGCCGAGGACTCAGCGCGGTCATGACGCCATCTAGGTTTTTGTCAATCGTTTGACGAAGTCGATGCATTTTCTTACGATTCATGCGACCTGGACTTTGGACCGACTTGCAAGGTTATTCATCGAGGAGATTGTGAGACTGCATGACGTTCTAGTTTTGATCATTTCTAATTGAGACCCGAGGTTCACGTCTTAATTTTGGAGGAGCTTTCAGACGATGATGGGGTCTATTTTGCAGCTCAGTACCGTATATCATACGCAGACCGATGGACAGACTGAGAGGGTCAACCAGATCCTTGAGGATATGCTTCGGGCTTATGTGATTGATTTCTCAAGTAGCTGGGATGAGTACCTGCGATTGGCTGATTTCACGTACAACAACAGCTATCAGGTGACCATTGACATGACTCCTTTTAAGGTATTATGTGACAGACTATGTAGATCTTCGAGTTGTTGGACTGAGGTTGTAGAGTGGCGTCTCCTAGGTCCTGAGTTTGTGCAGCCGACATCAGAGGTCATCGACATCATCAGGCAGAGGATACGCATAGATCAAAGCCAGCAGAAGAGTTTTGTTGATCGTTGGCGTCGTCACTTGGAGTTTACCATTGGGGACCATGTGTATCTTAAGGTCTCATCCATGAAGGGCGTGGTTCATTTTGGAGAGAAGGGCAAGTTTGCCCCGAGACTCATAGGATCTTTCGAGATCACTGGTCGCATTGGCACCATGGCCTATCGGCTTGGCTTGCCATCTCAGTTGTTTGGCGTCCACAACATTTTTCATGTCTTTATGTTGCAGAAGTGTGGGTCAGACATTGTTCCCATTATTAATTGGCAGTCGTTAGAGGTCCGTGAGGACGCTTCTTACATTGAGCAGCTAGTTTATATCCTTGATCAAAAGGAGCAGGTCCTCCGGACCAAGGTCATCCCCTTGGTGAAGGTTCAGTGGGGTCATCATAGTATAGACAAGGCATCTTAGGAGCATGAGAGTGAGATTCGTGAGTGTTATCCTTATCTCTTTAATGATTGATTGTATTTTGTATTATCTCTAATTACATATGATGTCATGATTTCTATCCTTTTATGAGTTATGTTTAATTGCGATGATAGTGTAAATTTCAAGGATAAAATTTTTATTAGGAGGGGAGAGCTGTAAGGCCAATATCCTAGTCCATACCGTTCTATAGACTCCCACAATCCTCCCTGTCAAATTTCGGCAACCCGCGACCTGTAATCGGCATTTACGTGTGACCCTGAGTCTCTTCCTTTAGATCTGAGTCGCTCAACTCGAAACTTGTACAATCATGACTGCACTGTCGTAGCGGTTCCAACACCGTGTCTTATGCACTGATGCAATACCCAGGCTATGAGTTGTGGGCCCATGTATATTTTACAGAAACACCGGGCGTTGCGAATTCTGAGAGAATCTCTATAACCCATCCCATCAATTAATCAATCACAAGTCAAGTACATAACCAATGCCTCTCTTATCCCTTTCTTACTAACAAAGACAAGCAACCTATACCCCATGCCATCTCACTCCCATAAGTCAACTCTCTCTTGTACACACCCATCCCTCTCTTACCTTACCCCATTCCTCTCATCCCATCCTTCTTACACAACCCCACTCCTCTCTCATTTCACTCCATTCTTTGCCATTTCCCAAGAAACCATGAGAAAAGAATCCTAAGGAGAGAAAATAAGCTAAGTGTGTGGCCTACTTCCTACCCTAAGATCCCTCATCCTAGCCCTTCAATCCTCATTAACCTCCATCAAAGAGAGAGCCAAGGAGTTTGGCATTCCATTGGATTAAGAAGATCAAACAGTGGGTGTTTTTATAGGCTTTGATTTATGTTTTGATGATGGCCAAGTGGGGCCTACTGATTGATGATATGGATCTCACTTTGGACCGTAGGTGTGGTCGATGGCCCACCTTAATTCACATGATCATTCCATGATAGGGCCATTCTCTATGGACCCCATCATGATGTTTTCTTTCCTAGTTTGAAAAGGTCATATAAACCTTACATTTTAGTGGAGATAGGATCTCCACCGTCAATTTTGATTGGTGGGCCCACATGTAATGGGACCCACATTGATGTATGTTTTGTAACGCATGGAAGGGTGGGCCCATAGTGTCAGGGTCCCTCCCATCACACACGTCCCTCTCTTTCTCTATCTATCTCTCTTGCCCATCTAGTGACCCACCTTGATGCATGATATTATCCATGCCATCCATCATTCGGTGGTGGAAAACCCCCTCTTTGCAATTGCATCTAGGTCGTCTAGGGCCTGGACGTTGGTATTGATAAAAAAATAACAACATAATAAATATATATATATATATATATATAATATTAAGTATACTATGTGGTGGGCCCCACGTGGGAACCCACCTGCTGTGGGCCAGCATGGATGTATAGGTCCAATCAACACCGTCCAGATGGTTGGATAGTGGGACCCACGCCATGATGTATCTGTTGTATCCACGCCGTCCACCAGAAGGTGGGACCCACACCGTGATGTATCTGTATTTCCACACCGTCCGTCCATTTTGGGACGGTGGACCCCACTAGTAATGTATGTGTTTCATCCCATCCACGTGGGGCCTATCTGGATGGAAGCAGATTGGCTGGTGCATCTCACACTAGCTATATAGCTATTGTGTTGCAGCCAGCAAGTGGACCCCACCGTGATGTAAGGGTCTTATCCACACCGTCTAGCATCCTAGACGGGTGGGATCCACCCCGTATGTGTTGTATCTACACCGTCCACCTGACTGGACGGTGGGACCCACACGTGTGGAGTCTAGCACTGTCCAGTAAGGACGATGGACCCCACCTGATATATGAGTTTCATCAACACTGTCCATCTATTTCATCTAGATCGTCCAGCGGTCTAGACGTGGTCATGGGCCACCATGTTATATGTATTATATCCCAGCCGTCCATCTGGACGGTGGGGACCCACGGGCTACATACATGTTGTATGTATATCAGCAATTCTGTGGGTCCTAATCATGAGGCATGTATTATATCTAAACCGTCCATCCAGTTGGTGAACTCATCTTAAGGCTTGAGACTAAAAAATGAGGCAGATCTACCAGGTGGACCACACTGCATAAAACAGTGGAGAGTTGAACGCTTACCATTGAAATCCTTTTGGGATCACCAAAGTTTTGGATCAATATGATATTTATTTTTCCTCCTAATTTAGGTCCTTGTGATCTTATGAACAGACTGGATGGAAAATAAATGTGATGGTGGGCCCTGTGAATTGTTTAACAATGGAAATCATTATCTTCACTGTTATTTGTGGTATGGTCCAGATGATCTTCCGATGTGATTCATTTTTGGGTAATGCTTTAAAAAGATCTTTAAAATAGATGAATGATGTAGATGGTGCGGCCCATCGATGCGGCCCACTTGATGTATATGAGGGCCGTTGGTGCGACTCGTGGATGCGGCCCACTTGATGTATATGAGGCCCATTAGTGCAGCCCATGTGATGTGGCCCACTTGATGTATATGAGGCCCATTGGTGCGGCCCATTGATGCGACCCACTTAATGTATATAAGGCCCAATGGTGCGGCCCATTGATGTGAACCACTTGATGTATATGAGGCCCATTGGTGCGACCCATGTGATATGGCCCACTTCATGTATATGAGGCCCATTAGTGCGGCCAATGTGATGTGGCCCACTTGATGTATATGCGGCCCATTGTGATGTATTTGAGGCCCAATGTGATGTATATAAGGACCATGAGTGAGGCCCAATGAGACATATGTGAGGCCTTTGTGTGGGGCCGAATGTGATGTATATGAGGTCCATTATGATGTGTGATTCCACCATGATGTATGTAATGATTTTTATGGCAGGCCATGCTTTGATAGCAACGATGGTTTAACGTCCACATTGTAAGAGCAATGATGGTTAAATGCCCGCATTGTAACTCACTAGAGCCCATTGTTAGGCCCATACTTGTTGTGTGTAGGCCGTCTAGGCCCATCTTCATTAGGAAGATAGTTCATCACCATATAACATGCTTAGTATAACTCCATGATTCATGCCCATATGCATCATATATATGCTTGATATGAGGAGTGACTGATTATAGCATATGACATTGGGTAGATTGTTTATGGGACTCACTGATAGGAGTTGCCCACATGACCGCGCGGTACGGGCACGATACTACATGACTAGACAATGTGATTCATACATCTCGCATTTGTATGACATGATCATTGTATGCCTTAGCGACATCAGGTATGTGGGCTTCATAGGCACATCGTGAATGGCTGGATTGGATACCAAAAATTTTGGCTCTAGCACTATGGGCACATAGGATGTCCCTGGGTGAAAGTCTCAGAACCTTTTTGGTACCAGGGGATGCTCCAATATCTAGACCGAGTGGATACATGAGTGCACAAGTGCTGAATACTAGTAGGCCACATCTCCCATTGTGTCGTGGTCGGTTGGAAGGGGGTGTGGCCGTATCCCCCTGAGTGAGGGGGCTTTAAGTTAGGCTGAGTTTGACCAGATCACCAATAGGTCTTCTATCGACGAGTCGGGTAGGTATTAGCAGACTACTAGTCAGGAGGATAATGTGGTCTCTTCCACTCGCTAGGCTGTGTGGCTAGGGAGGTGGCAATCAGTGTGGAGTGTACTAGACCCCAGTGATATCCCAGAGGGGAACTGTACTGATATATGTGCTTGATGAGGACTAGCAAACTTGCATTGCATCTCGCGTATGACATTTGGCTATGTAGGCCTCACATCGCATGGCCTTGGTATGGACAATAGCATTCATGCCTCGCATCGCATGGCCTTGGTATGGCCGATAACATTCATGCCTTGCATCGTATAGCCTTGGTACGGCTGATAGTATTCATGGACTTACCAGCATATTTCTCTATTATTCTAATATTGCATACTTGGCACTTACCTTGCGCACACACTAACACCACCCTCTAAGCTTTTCGTAAGCTTATACGTGACCGTTGCGTGCAGGTGACGTTGGATCGTAGCAGCACTGAGGCAGGAGCGTGTAGCTGAGCTTTTGGAGTTCCGATATCTATATTTGTATTTCCCTTTCTGCATTGTACTCAAAGTTTTTGATATAGTGGATATGTGGTGATGTCATTTTGTGACTTGGTTATGCTCCATTACAAATAAAAAATCATGTTGAAAATCCTCCTCGTAGGATCCCAGGATCGGAATCAGGCATATATGTGCCGAGAGCCAAGGATGGGGCATTACGGAGGCTGTCAGTGCCAGATTCGGTAATCGAGAATTTTGTGAGCCCGATTTCTGGGTTTGGGGCATGACATACGTGACTAGTTAGGTCATAAAGTCGGATGAGTTCTAAACAAATGAAGACCATTAACGCAACTGGATCAGAAGCATTGAAGCCACATTGAAGACAAAAGATTGCTTCTACAATCTTAATCCTTGCAAATAGATGATCCCAACCAAATAGGAAAACCCACCTAGGTCATCTATTTTAAGCCAATCCCTAGTCCATACTTTATATACTATAGTCTTGGTTTAAGCAAGTCCTAAGTTGTTGAATGATTAAAGGGATAAAAACAAAAAAAAAAATTTGTCCACCTTTAGTAGGAAGAAGGTGTCTCATAATGACACCTTCGGTATCACTGAATATACCTTTGGTGTTACTGAAGGTGCTCAAAACTATCCATCAACCTTATAATGTTAATTTGATTTCACCGCTTGCCACTGACGAACAATCTTCGGTGACATCGAAATGGACATATTTTGAATATCAACTTAAGGGATTAATTCGGTACTACCGAATAATATTTTGGTACCACCGAATGAAGTTCGGTGATACCAAACTTCACTACGGTAGCACCATAAACTAGCCATTTTATAGCTGTTTTATATTCTTTGGAAGTTTTTGTCCATAAAAGCAGCTTGAAGAAACTTGCAAAATTAGTGGAAATAGGCACCATAGAGTCTCTAGTGTACCCCAAGCTTATCCTAGCCTATTTAGACTCTATTCATACAAGTTTATGTTCTCTTCATTGTGATCTTTCACTACTATGAGAATTCAAAGCTCCTATTCAATGAAGAACATGAACTCGTGCCTTCTCTAGAGTTTAAAGACCAAATCAATAGAAAAATCTTTGATTCTTTAATACTGTAGAGCGTCCATAGGTCGAATCTCTTAGGAAATCCACTCATTATCCTATATAAGAGATTCAACCAACTCTCATAACCTTAGTCACCTTCTAGGTACATGTTATGCAAGGTTTTCTGATCGTGAAGCTGAGACAACAGGTAAATCTAAGATACGTGATCGGGGGAGCACTGGAAAGTTAATTCAAGCTTGAGAGCACAAAGATCTAGTAACCCGAGACACGCTACAAAAGAGAACTCAATCCGACAAGTGTCATTATAAAGAGTTCAAAAGTTTAGTCCCTTTCCTCATGTAGGATTGAGGCTAATAGTTTATTATAAACAAATTCGATTAGATTCCTAGTGTGGGATCTTGGCCGGTGGCTTAAAGGTAGGTGCCTTGTGTGGGACCTTGGTCGATGGGCCTAAACCGTGGGTGCCTTGTGTGGGACCTCGGCCGGTGGGCCTAAACTGTAGGTGCCTTGTGTTCACAACCCCAAGTGTAGGGTCGCGATGTAGCAATAATCTTAGTAAGACCGAGGTCGAATCCACAGGGATTGAACTTGTGTGTATTCTGAAACTAACTAGAATTAGAAATAAAATAAGATGAAAACCTAAATCTGGAATATTTAAGAAAGTAATTGTGATTAAAGTAATTAAAACTAGTGAATTTAAAGGTAAGAACTAGGGTGCCAAGGATCCACTTGTAGCAATTGGGAAGCTACCTTACATGATTCAAGGACACAACTGGAATCAGAGTCCTACCTTGTCCAATTAGTAAGAAGGGATTTCTTAGATCTCTAAACTTCTCATGGATCTAATCATCAATGGATGAGAGTGGTGTAGATTTGGAAGTGATTCTGTCACCTAACCATGCCCAGGAGACAAGGTAAATGATAGGATTTACCAATCCCACAACCAATCATAAGAGAATTGGGAAAGTTGGGAAGAATTTCGTCACCCTACCATGCCCAAGGGACGATGGTGAATAACGGGACATATGAATTTAACAAACTCAATTCAAGAAAAGAAGATATCTTAAGCTATCGCAGATCTATTGTAATTTGTCACAACGAACCATTAAAAACTAAAAATATTCCTTCATAATCAAACTAGAATCCAAGAGAGTTCAACAAAACATGAATCAAAATAAAGTAAACATCCTAATCATGCTACAAGCTTCACCTCTTAGCCCTAGCTAAGAGGTTTAGCCAACCATAAACCTGATTGAATTAAAGACTCTTAAATAAAACAGAAAGACCAACAAAAGAGGAAGGAGAAGAACTCCCAGGCGGCATCTCCACCCTTTTTCTCCACTCTTCAAACCCTAGAAGATGCCTAGGAACATCCTAGGGACTCCTATTTATAGTTTTGCAACTCTAACTTTCGTATCGAGTTGGAAAAATTCGGAATCTGCCTTAAATTTCCCCAATTCGTGTCCTGTTTGCATAACCGTAGATTGTTCAAGGACAACCCTTGACTGGTCGAGGGTCACCTTCGACTGGTCAAGGGTTTCCTTCAACGGGTCGAGGATGACCTGATTTTAGATGATTTTGTTGCTTGAGTTCAAGTCGAGGAATCCTGGACTGGTCGAGCAGGGCTAGGACTAGTCGAGGATCACAGAAATTTACTTCAAAACTTCGATTCTCTTCATTCTTGACTTGGTTTTCTTGGATCTTTGGCATGTGAATTCTTCATTCTTGGTCTTCTAAGATCTAATCTTTAGCTTGGTGATTCTTAAGTGTTAAATTCATGCTTTTAGCATCCTTTTCAATCCAAGCTCTTAAATTCACCTTGCAACACAAACATGATTAAAATAGAACATTAAACATTATCATGCTCATAAAACCAAGTAATAAATGGGGGATAATATGAAATATTTGAGTGTCAACACCTTGTCTAGATAAACCTTGCCTTTGAGAAAACAAACTTATACGAACCTTTAATTTCTCAAGTTAAAATGTTGAAATTAGATATTTGAACCTAAGTAAACTTTCGTTAGACTTGGAGGAATTTTAGGAATCTAGAGACCCAAATTTAAGTTCCCTTTGAAATTGTTAGGATAGCCATTCAAGCTTACATGAAATTCCCTTAGAATTAAGGAATGTTAAGAATATCTAAACTCAAAATTTTAGGCTTCCTTGTAAATTTAAGTTTAGTCATTTGAACCTAGAAACTAAACTTAGCTATCAAATTATTATTTTTTATATTTTTTTCCGTAGTTGGAAATAGCATTGTCACAACACCTAACAAGTAAAGCAAGTTTAGGCATTGTAGGAAGTTCCATACCCATTAAATTATACATTAGATCAAAGTTAACCACTCCTTAAACTTAAAAATCACACTAGGAGTTATAAATTAAATTCCCTAAGACATCTCATTAGTCAGAAATGATATTTTCCACAAATCCCAATAATTAGAACTAATTAGAGGTGAAGATTATAAAATTTTGAGTAAAATTTTTTACTCTAGATTGAGCATATTGGGACTAGATTTGAGAATCTGGAAAAGTTTGGAAAAGTTTGGCAAATTTTGAACTCACATTGTCATGTAGAAATTGTGATTTAAAACTTTTCAAATCATGTATTGGGAAATTGAGATGATTATGGGCATTAAAACGATTCCCTAATTACCATAGGTCTTGAAAATATTTCTAATAATTTGTGAAACCTAAAAATGTTAATTGATCTGCTATATTAGAAATACAAGAGTGGTGATAAAATTAAGCAATATCGTATTTAAATCCAGATTATGATGGCAAACTTGGACTTATGTAAGATAGGGAACACCATTAGGATAACCCTGCCACTTGCACCGATAATAATTAGGATGAGAATTATGAAATCTCGAGGACGAGATTTTTTTTTTAAGGGGAGGTGGGGGGGTAGATTGTAACAACCCCAATTTTGATAAATAATTGCATAAATTTTTACACACAAATCTGCTTCAAAGGGAAATTGGTGAAGGATTAGAAATACCATAAAATAGATACTTGCGTTCACAATGGTGAAAGGAATGTTAAATTTTAAGGATGAAATTCTCTTTAAGGGGGGTAGATTGTAACGCGATGCTTTTCAAAAAAGGGAAGCCATTTCCCTCCTTTTTCTTTCTTTTACAACAACCAGCGAGCGGGCTGTGTCCTCGAATCTTGATCAAGTGGGCCCCAGTTGAGATCAGACCTTTGATCTGATTGGTCCATCATGATCAGAACATAGATTCGACCAATCTTAGGCAGTTTTGTGATAGTTTCATGCATGCGAGAACAAAATACATGCACACATAAATCTCTAGTGAGCATTCGCTTCTCAGTTTCAAATGGTTTTTCCACTAGAGTGCTAATGGGAATACCTTCGTCATTGGCAAGTATATCTATTAATCCAGAGATAAGATGACGGTCCACATCAATTGGACCTTCTCTTGTTGAGATAGTGAATGTCATATTTTCAGTAGAAAAATCAGTAATGCATGCATACATTGCCTGCGCAATGGAGCGGTATGCCGGCCCACCCCAATGTAGTATGTTATCCCATTGTACAGACTGAAGGAGAGATACAATATCAAACGATGCCACATGAATAAGATTGATAGTTTGTTCTACTATTATATTGCGTAATCGAATATCCGTACATAATCGGGATCATCCTCGGGTAATCGAAGGTGGCGCACTATGATAAGAGCCGAACGGGATGTAGAGGGACCACGAGATCCTTTCTTTTTGGTTCTACCTTCCATTTGCAATAAAGAAAGTAAGGAATAAAGTGATTGCAAAAGAGGTAAAGTGGGTTTCTAATAGATCAGATTTTTGAGAAGAAAACCCCAAAAACTAACATAAATCAAGAAATAAACCACATAAATGATGAAAAGGAAGTGCAAAGGACTAGAATCTACAAGAAAATCGAAAATAATGCACTAACCACAGAGGAATCGAAGATGGGTTCGACCGGTCAATGTAGGAGTTGTTGGAGAAGAAGACTCAAATGAAGAAAAAGTGATTTTTCCCTAAATAAAAGGCCAAACCCAGGATTCACAACTGGTTGAGTATATGCTCGACCGGTCGTGCCATGACTGGTCGAGTATGTACTCAACTAGTCGTGCACCACACAAATTTTACAATTTTATACATTATGATACAGAAAGACATGAATTATCAATTCATATTACACATACCAAGATCAAATTTCAATTTTGCAAACCTACTTTTGTTGAGTGGTTTTGTGAATATGTCAGTTAGTTGATTCTCGGTCGTAATATAATCCAAAGAAATTGTCTTGTCTTCCACTAATTCACATATGTAGTGATATCTAATATCAATATGCTTGGTTCGTGAATGTTGGATTGGATTTTTAGAGATATTAATTGCGCTTGAATTATCACAATACAAGACCATAGTATCTTGCACAATTCTGTAATCATTTTGCATTCTTTTCATCTATACAAGCTGATTACAAGCATTACCTGCAGCAATGTATTTAGCCTCAGTTATTGAGAGCGATACAGAACTTTGTTTCTTACTTAACCAAGAAACTGAACAGTTCCCAACATAGAAAAAACCGCCACTAGTTGATTTTCGATCATCAATGTTACTAGCCCAGTCAACATCAGTGTAACCAGCTAATTGCACACTAGTGTCATGTGGATACCAGAGACCAAGATCAGCTGAACTAGCGGCATATCGTAAAATGTGCTTAACAGCAATTAGATGTGACTCTTTAGGGTCAGATTGATATCTAGCGCAAATCCCTATGCTAAATACAATATTAGGTTTACTCGTAGTTAAATAAAGCAAACTACCTATCATACTGCGATACAACTTATGATCCACACTCTTACCTGTGTAGTCCTTTGAGAGTTTTAAAGTAGTAATCATTGAAGTATCAAAATTTTTTCCACTCTCAAATCTAAACTTTTTAACTAAGTTCAGAGCATATTTGGTTTGAGAAATAAAGAAACCATCAGGTTGCTGTTTAACTTGCAACCTTAGAAAATAATTCAATTCTCCAACCATGCTCATTTCAAATTTAGACTTCATAAGATCTGTAAACTTAATAGTCATGTTAGCATAGGTAGATCCATAAATAATATCATCAACATAGATTTGCATTATTAGAATGTGATCATTATGCTTCTTTACAAACAATGTCTTATCAACACTTTCCATTATAAAGTTAAACTTAGTAGAAACTTAGTCAACTTTTCATACCATGCCCTGGAGCTTGTTTCAAACCGTAAAGTGGCTTTTTTAGGCGGTAGACATGATCAGTATTCTTAGAGTCTTCAAAACCCATTGGTTATTCAACATAAACTTCTGCATGTAAATCGTCATTCAAGAATGCACTCTTTACAACCATTTATTAAATCTTGAACCTTCTAAAGCAAGCAATGGATATAAATAGTCTGATTGATTCAAGATGAGCTGCTGGGGCAAAGGTCTCATCATAATCTATCCCTTCAATTTGAGTGTACCCTTGTACAATCAGCCTAGCCTTGTTGCTAATAATATTACCAAGTTCATCAGACTTATTTTTGAAAATCCATTTTGTTCCGATAATGTGTTTATCTTTCGATCTTGGAACTAAGTACCAAACATCATTTCTGATAAATTGATTAAGCTCTTCTTGCATCGCAATAATCCAATTTTCGTCAGTGAGAGCTTCTTTTATGTTAGCCAGTTCTATTTGAGATGTAAAGCACACGTAGTTACGCATTGAAAAGGCCAAGCTATATGTCCTAGAGGGGGGGGGGGGGGGTGAATAGGACAATGCCAAATAAAACTTATAACAGTGGAATTTAAAATGAATATGATAGCCAAAATAAATCACAATGCAGGAAAGTAAAATAACCTCAAAATTCAGATCTTGAGAGGTTGATACAAATGTTGTTCTAAGGACAACCTTACACCAAAAACCAGAGTTTATGGTAGGACAACCTTATTTCTAGAAAGATCTTTATATCAAATCTCAAATCGAAGAGGAATACAAAAATAAATTGAAATTACAAATGTATTGTTCTAGGGACAGCCATACACCATAAAAATGGCAGGGCAACCTTGCTGGAACAACTTTCAAAAGAAATTAAAATATCAAGTGATAAAGGAATAGCAGAAAATAAATTCTAAATTATTACAACATTCACCACCATACATACATCCCACAAAAGAATAATTAAAGAGTAGAAGAATAAATCATTCAACCACAACACAAGGGATTATAGTGGTTCGCCTGTGTGTTCACCAACTGTTAAACAACAACCACACAAAATGCTACTCCACTCCTAATATCCTCACACAGGAGATATTAGCGTTCACTAAAAATAGGTTTTCCGAGGTTCACCCAAAACCTTTACAATTGTGTCTTTATATGTGGGCTTACACAATTAAAAAAACCCCACTTCTGAGTTTTCCTGGCTCTCCTCAGATAACCAAAACAACAAGATTTTTCTAGCAAATCTTAAAAGAAACCAAAACAAAAAGGAATTTACAATTAAATGTAAAATACCTGATTATCTCCTTCGTTGTAGCATCCCGGTAGAAACAAATCAGAGTAGATGATTGAATGTCCAAGTTCAATGTCCAGTACTCAATTACAATGGCTCTAATTCTAATAGATTTTAAATTAAACCTAATAGGGCTTGCCTTAATTGATTTTGATTCCAAAGAAAGGGAATAATAATTCCTCTTATCAAATCAGATTGGAATAGCAGAAACAAAATCAATTAAAATAAAGCTAATGAAAGAGAATATTAAATAAGCACACTTAGCTTAGATGGAGCACAGAATTATCTCTCAGAAGTTCGATGAAGATTGGCTTGAATAGATTAATTAATTCGATGATTTCTTCTGAGATTCGTGTACTATTTATAGGTGAGCAGATCGTGTCTTCGACTGGTCTAGGGAGCTCTTCGACTAGTCGAAGCAATAACAGATATTTGAAAGATCCGGCGGGATAAGCTCTGACCGTTCTACGACTGGTCGAAGGTCTCCTTCGACTGGTCGTAGGTCACCTTCGACTGGTCGTAGGTTTCCTTCGACTGGTCGAAGAACCTATAAAATATCGCTGGATTTTGAGTCGAAGATGTCCGACAGGTCGAAGATGCAGTCGACACTGTTCCTACGACTGGTCAAACAGATTCCTGGACTAGTTGAAGCCTAACAGATTTCATCCGAAATTTGTAACAAACTCACGACTGATCGAGGAATTTCTTAGACTGGTCGAAGCAACTCTAGGACTAGTCGAAGAAGGCCTAGGACTAGTCGAAGAACAGACCAAACTCATGTAAAATAAACATTCGGTTTATGTATCCAAAATGACCTACTTCTATGGTCAACATATGGTCAGTCAAACCTCAACCATGAAGTATGGACATTGAAACATTAGGAACAAGTGACCTTGAAGTATAAGCCTTGAAGTCTTGATGTAGCTCAATCTTGAAAGAGTCTTGAGTTCTTTACAAACTGCCTTGTACTCTTCTTGAAGTCTTGCAGCTTGAGTCTTGTCTTGTGAGCAGTTCTTGCATTCAAGATTGACCCTTGTACTTGTGAGCTTTGGCTTGTTTATGAACTTTAGCTTGTTTATGAATGTTGATCCTTGAGAGAGCTTCACTTATGCAAGTCATATATAACAGTGATTTTGGCACCACAAATTTGACAACAGACAGGGATATAAACTATAGCACTTACACGCACATCTTCAAGTTATTTACAAGTGCGCACACCAGTGAAAGGGTTTCCAAGGATTTGATTAGTTGAATAGTCTTTAACTGTCCTCAGTTCAGTGCTATTTTGACTTGATGAAGAGTCAAGTTTTTCAATTAAAAGAACTTCATCATTTTTTGAACTTGAGACAGGTGTATTCAAGTGATCGTCAATAACCACATTAATAGACTCTTGAATTACACTAGTCCTCTTATTAAGAACCCGGTATACTCGACTATTCAGAGCATACCCTAAAAATATTCCTTCATCACTTTTGGTATCAAACTTACCCAGATTTTCTCGGTCACGTAAAATGTACCACTTGCTGCAAAAAATACGAAAGTATTTGACAGTAGGCTTCTTATCAAACCACATTTCATAAGCCATTTTACCATTTAGTTTTCTAGTGTAAACGCGGTCAATTATATAACAAACAATATTTACAGCTTCGGCCTAAATATTTTTAGGGAGCTTCATACTATTTAACATTACATTTGCCATTTCTTGAAGCACTCTATTTTTCTTTCTACTTTAGTATTTTGTTATGGTGTTTTGGGCATAAAGAATTCATGTGATATTCCCTGATCACTGTAAATTTTTTCAAAATAGCTATTTCAAATTCTGATCCATGATCACTACGGATCTTACAGACTTGAGATCCATTTTTTGTTTGGATATGTTTAAGTACTCTTTTTTACTTCATCAAGAGTTCCTGATTTGTCCCGTAAGAAGACTACCCATGTATATCTGGTAAAGTCATCAGCAATTACTAGAATGTACTTCTTGCCACCTCAACTCTCCATTCTAGCTGGTCTAATGAGATCAATGTGGAGAAGTTCGAGTGGTTTAGATGTGGCATTGGAGTTCACCTTTTTGTAAGTACTCCTGGTTTGTTTACTAATCTAGCATTCGTCACATATTTTGTCTACTTTCTGTAATTTAGGTAGACCTCTTATCAACTCTATTTGGCTCAATCTATACAAGTTATGGTAGTGTACATGTCCAAGGCGTTTATGCTATAATTCATTCTCATTGGTATCGACCATGTAACAAGATAGATTAGATGAGCATGAATCCCTCACAATGTAGCAGTTTTCAGAAATTCTACGACCAGTTAATATTATAGAACTATTTTTATTTAGGATTTCATAACCTTGGTTAGTAAATTTTACACTATAATTATTATTGCATATTTGAGAGATGCTTAATAAATTGTGTTTTAACCCTTTAACATATAAAACATTCTCAAATAAAGGGAGGTTAAAGAGTTGAACCGTACCTAGGCCAACAATTTTGCAATTGCTACCATCACCGAATGTGACTGAACCATCAATTATATCTTTAACATTGGTGAAGAGACCCTTGTAGCCTGCCATATGTCTGGAGCAACCACTGTTTAGGTACCACTTTGAATGGCTCGAAGCTTCGAAAGCGGTGTGAGTAACCAAGCAAGTAACCTTAGGAACCCATTTCATTACAGTCTTGGGTTTAGGAGTATAGTTGGTCTTCTTATGTTTGTAGTTGTTATAAGACCAACCTACTAAGTTAGATTTTAAAAGCTCCTTAAGTAAATCAACAATTTTCTCAGCTAAAGGATTACGATTCTGATTTTTATAGTTGATACGTTTGCTTTTAGGTTTTAAGGTTTGAAAAGTCTTACATTTTTAGAATAATTTTGATTCAGACTTTTCCCTTTTGAGTTTGAAGACTCTCCTTTCACAAATGTGGTGGAGTATTCTTATGTTTGGGAGGCATACTTTTGTTGTAGCCCAATCTAGATCGATCACCACATTTTCTGGATCCGGATAAGAGTTTTTCTAACTTAGGATCACCTTGGGCATACCTCCAAGTGTCTTTTAAAGTCAAAAGTGAAGAGACTTCTTGTTTTAGCTTTTCATTTTCAGATTTTAGGTTTTCAACAAGGGAGGTTTTGAAATCTAAATCACATTTAGTTTTTTCAAAACAATATAAAATGTGTGATTTTTCTTAAACTAGATTATCAAAATTTTCTTTAAGTTTTAAAAACTTTTCTTTCTGAAGTTTTAGTTTTACAGCAATTTTCAACTTTCCTTGTATTGGGCATTATAAACATCTTGAAGATCTTCATTTTCATGACCACTATTCAGATTTTCTTCACTACTTGCATCATCATTATTTGAAAAAGTGAACTTGGCTAGAGTCATTAGGGCTTTAACATCATTACCCGACTCGGTTTTAGAATCTTCTGACCTAGAAGAAACTTCAGAGCAGGAAGATTCATCCCATGTAGCCAGCATTCCTTTCTTTTTTGGTTTGTCCTTTTTAGGACACTTGTTCGCTAGATGCCCATATTCATGGCAGTTGTAATATTGACTGTCTTTTAAAGATTTTTAAGTTTTAGATCTAAATCTTTTCTTTTCATTAGGTTTTCGCAAATCAACTCTCTTTTTATTTATGAAAATCTTATAAAACTTTTTAGCTAAAAGTGCCATATCATCTTTAGAATTTTCTAAATCAGAAATGTTATTTTCTTGAGAAATAAGTTTAGAGATTTAAGTGCAATGGATTTACCTTTAAGAGCTTTAAAGTTTAACTCATAGGTCTGTAATGAGCCAATTAATTCTTCTACCCTCATATTATCCGTATTACGAAGTTCCCGGATCGCAGTCACCTTTGAATTGAACCGTTCAGGCAGTGGGCGTAGTAACTTTACACAGACTTTACTTTCTGGGATTCTATCACCGAGACCTCACATAGAGTTGACAATTTCATTCAATCTTGTATAAAAGTTCGTGAAAGTTTCACTTTCTTCCATATGTATTTCCTCAAATTTGGTTGTGAGGATTTGGACTTTAGATTTCTTGACAATTGTTATTCCCTCGTGTATCAATTCTAAAATATCTCAGGCTTGCTTTGCAGTATCATAGGATATAATTCTCTTAAATTCATCTGGTGATGGTGCGCAAGTGATTACATTTAGAGCCTTTGCATTGGCACTACTCTCACTTTCTGAAAGTGGTCCAAGAGAAGTAAGGTGTGACTTTTATAGTTTTAGATCTGTCGGTACCAGTTACTTCAGTGGTAAGAGGGGTCCAATTGGTCACTGTGGCTTACCACACGCTCTCATCCATGGATTTTAAGAAAATCCTCATTTTGGCTTTCTAATAGGCATAATTGGAGACATCAAATGGTGGAGGCCTAGTGACTGAAAGGCTATAAAAATTTGACATCTTAATAAGCTCAGATTAATTAGCTTAGGAAATTAATCCAAAAAAAAATTTTAATTAAAGCGAGCTGTTAGGCTTTAATACCACTTAAAAAGACCGAGCTAAGAGTCCTAGAGGGGGGGTGAATAGGACTATGCCAAATTAAAAATTAAATGCAGAAATAAACAAATCTAAATAAAGATAGCACGTAAGCAATCCCACAATGCAAAAATGTAAAACAACCTCAAATGTACAAGTATTAAGAGGTTGATACAGATGTTGTTCTACGGACAACCTTACATCAAAAACCATTGGCTTATGGTAGGACGATCTGATTCCTAGAACGGTCTATGTATCAAAATCTCAAACCGATACAGAGGAATAGAGAAAAGAATAACAAAAAAAGAAACTAAGCTATTACAATATTCCCACACTTGCATAGAAAGGATTACAACATTCTCCACAAATGCATAAAGAGACATTACAACATCCACAAAATGAAATAATCAATCAATTACCACAAGACTAGAAATTATAATGGTTCGCTTGTGTGTACACCAACTATTTAGAAAAACAGCCACACAACTACTCCACTCCTAATATCCTCACACAGTGGATATTAGTGTTCACTATGAAGTAGGCTTTTCAAGGTTCACCTAAAACCCTCACAATTGTGTCTATCAAGTGGGCTTACACAATTCAAAAACCCCACACTTTGAGTTTTCCGAATCACCTTAGACAAACCAAAAGAAAGAGATTTTTCTGGCACAATCTCAAAGAAACCAAAAGAATGAATTTACAAAAACTGTAAAATACTTATCTGGATATTCTCCTTTGTTGCCGCCGATAGAACCAATTTGGAGTGGAAGTTCAATGTAGATGTTCAATGTTCACACTCACTTATGAAATGGTTCTAAGTTCTAAATTGATTTTAGATTAAATTACCTTAGGCTAGCTTGATTTGATTTTGATTCCAAGAAATGAGAAAACTTCAATCCCTTCTTCAAATAAGATTAAAATGTAGAATACAAAATCAAATGCAAAAAAGCTAATTAAAGAGAATATAAAATAAGCACTAAATAGCTAAAGAATATCACAAACTTATTTCCTAGAGTGGTGTCATGATTTTGGTTGAATTGGATATCAAACTTTGAAAATCATGCTCTATTTATAAGTGCAGAAATTGTTCACTCGACTGGCCAGAGGTCGGCTCGACTGGTCGAAGGACCAACAAACTTTTAAAAATTTGGGCGCGATAAGATAAGGTCGTTCCACAACTGGTCGAAGGACCTGCTCGACCGGTCGAGTGGCCTCCACGACCGGTCGAGTCCTGTCCACGACTAGTCGTGTGGGACCCAATTTGGTTGTTGGACTTTGAGTCGAGCCTGCTGGACTGGTTGAGCACTATTTACTCGACCGGTCGAGCAGCCTCCAGGACTGGTCGAGGCTTTAACAACAAATTCTGAAAATTAGTAACTAACTTAAGACTAGTCGAGGAATTTCTTGGACTGGTCGAGCCAGTAATAGGACTAGTCGAAAATTGTCTAAGACTAGTCGAAAAACAGACTATGCACTTATAAAGTGACTGACTTAAAGTATGTAATCAACAATAACCTAACCTATGATCAATCGATGGTCATTCATACCTTATAAGCGATGTTTGAACATTGAAAACATCTTTTGCTTTAGTTGATAGTTGTTCTTTGAAGTTCATGAAGCTTGAGATCTTAAGCTTTGAGTACCAAAGTAAAGACTATTGTCTTGCCTTAGATGAAGCTTTGAAACCTTGAACTTTGAAGCTTGAAGGAGTTAACTATCCCATAATATTATACTTGAGTGTGTATATCTCTTAATCTTGCATTTGAAGTTCTTGAGGTAAAGACTTTTGTTCTTGTACATGCGATGCATGATCTTGAATATGTAGATGAGCTACACAAAACACAAATTCCAAGAGGTTTTGGCACTACAAAATTTGACAATCATAGGAGCTAGAAAACATAGCACTTACATTAAGGAGGAAGTGAGTGGACACCACTGTTTAAGGAAGAAGTTGGTGAACACCATTGTTTAAGGAAGGAGGTTGGTTGTTGCCTTAAGGAGAAGTGGTGGTGATCACCATTGTTTAAGGAAGGGAGGAGCTTGGGAGGCTTATAAATACTCCCTCCTATGCCTCATTTGGAGAAGAGACAAGGAAGAGACAAGAGGAAGATAAGAGGGAGACAAGAGGGGAGAGAATTGGGGAGAAGAAAGTGAGAGAGAGCGTCCACCAATGCTGTTGTGCACTACGTATAGTGTACGGCACACAACACATGTGGCGCACAATGCCCACCTCCGCACAATGCCAACCTCCGCACAATGGCACACAAGCCTTGTGCGCCACCTTTTGTGGGAGGTTGTCCACATCCAAAACCCTTGTGTGCCATCTTTTGTGGGAGGCTGTTCACATCTAAAACCCTCGTGCGCCACTTCTTATGGCATCATGTCTTGAAGGTAGCCTTTTGTGCGCAATTCTCATATGCCACATCTTTCTCTTATCTGAATGTCACCGCACAACACTTTCTTTAAAAAGACTTGCACATAACACACTCTTCAAAAAGACTTGCGCACAACCCTCTTTTAAAGGGACTTTGTTCTAAAGCCATCCTTCTCTCCCTCATCTCCTAACATCTTCATTGTGCACCACTTTCATTGTGCGCATGTGCTAACATCTTCCTTGTGCACCACTTTCATTGTGCGCATGTGTTAACATCTTCCTTGTGCGCCACTTTCATTGTGCGCATGTCCTAACATCTTCCTTGTGCACCACTTTCATTGTGCGCATGTCCTAATGTCATCCTTCATTGTGCTCCATCTTTCATTCACCGCATAACCACTTTTGAGACATCCTTATATCAAGTGCACAAGCCACCTCTTGTGGGATTTGTCCTAATACATTCCTTGTGCGCCACATTCTTCTCTCATTTCTCTCAACACAAAGTGTTGTGCACCACATCATTCTCTCCCATGTTCAAATACCTTCATTGTGCGCCACTCCCTTAGGAATTTTGTCCATATACATGGCTTTGTGCGCCTTATAAGGGAGAAGCATTGTGTGCCACTTTGAGTGGGCACTTGTCTTAATTCCAGGCATGGTGCACCACTTCTCATGGTGCTTTGTCCTAAAGCTGGGTGATGTATGCTACTTCAAATGGTGCTTTGTCCTGAAGCTGGGTGATGTGTGCCACTTCCTATGGATGCTTGTCCTAACTCCAGGGATGATCGCCGCTCCACATTTCAAGGGATGTTTGCTCCACATTTCAAGGAATGATCGCTACTCCACATTTGAAGGGATTTTCGCTCCACATTTCAAGGAATAATTGCTGCTCCACATTTTAAGAGATGTTCTCTCCACATTTCAAGAGATGTTCGCTCCACATTTCGAGGGATGATCATCGCTCCACATTTCGAGGGTTTCACTGGAAGAATGAATGGGAGGATGATCAGAATTGATCTCAACGGTCAGATCAAGGAAGAATGGATGAAAGGACGATCAAAACTAATCTCAATGGTCATATTAAGGGTTTAAAGACTGTACAACCTTTCCACCTTGGCAAGAAACATCAAAAGTGTCGAAATGCTGCCAAAATTACCATCGGATTGTCTTATCTTTCATTCATTGCTTTGATTAATTATACTTTATTTTTAGAATCAAGGGAACTCGAGGATGTAAATGAACTTAGAATAAATGTGTTGATTGTTCTCTCACTCTTTCTTTGTTGTCATTAAATAAATCCCTCAAACCAAATGCATTTGTTTCTTGTTCGAAATAGATTTCACCCCTTTTAAGTCCTTAGAGGAGGCCTCCGACGGGAGAGTATGTGTGGGTGCTGTGTGTTGACCCTTGCTCTTGTAAAGCATAAACTTAAGTCCTTAGCCTGCGTGGCCTAAAAGTTAGGTTCCTTGTGTGGATCCTTGGCCTGTGTGGCCTAAAAGGTTAGGTTCCTTGTGTGGATCCTTTACTCGTGTGTAGAGCATAAAACCCGAGTGCTGTGTGTTAACCCTTGCGCCTATGTGGGGCATAAACTTGTGTCTCGTGGAGACATGCATAGGTTCCTTGTGTAGGTTGTGAAGGTTAGAGGTGAACCTGATTTAAAACCTCCTTTAGTGAGATCCGGTACACTCAAGGGCTGAGTGCGTCCGCCGAAAGTGAAGTAGGCACGTAGCCGAACCACTATAAATGACTGTGTTTGGGTTTGATATTTTCACATTACTATTTGTGTTTACTTTGAATGTTCTCATAAAACATGCTAACATGATTATTTAGAAATAATAAGAATCGCATCACACACACACACATAGTCACATCGTTCATTCATCATAGACTAGGATTGCATACTGTTAAATATTGGACAGTCATATGATTAGATCCTCTATTTGGCTTGGAAGCCATTAGAGTTAAATTGGGGTCATCTTGATAGTTGTTTGTTAAATCAGGATTATGATAATGGAATTTTAAATCATCATAAAATTTTATAAAGTCCTATTCACTCCCCTCTAGGACATTTTGACCTATTCCTACTTCTACTAAGTGCTGTCATTTCCGCAATTTCAATTGGTATCAATACGGGTCTCTCTTAAGGGCTTAACTGCCTAGAGAGTAATCTTGACTGAAGTAGGAATTATGGGCAAAGGAGAGGGCTCATCTGTAATTAGACGTCATGTATTTGATGGATCAAATTATGCTTACTGGAAGGATATGATATATTACTTTCTAAGATCTTTGGATCATGATGTTTGGGACATTGTTGAAAACGGATATGTGCCCCCAACCAATCAAGTGGCACTTGAGAATGACACAACTATCTCCAAACCAAAATCCAAAAAAAATGTGAATTGCATTTTATAAAGAAAAGCAAACCTCTGAAGCTAAAGCAATGAATGTTATTTACTGTGTTGTGTCTCAAGAAGTATTTAAATAAATTAGTATGTGCGGCACATCAAAACAGGCATGGGATTTGTTGGAAACAACCCATGAGGGAACTAGCACAGTGAGAAAATCCAAACTACAGCTCCTGACATCACAATTTGAAAGTCTCAGAATGGAAGAGCATGAGACCTTCATGGAATTCTTCATAAAAATGAACATCATCTGCAATTCCAAGGGTGGATTAGGAGAAAAAGTTCCTGTCCCGAAAATCTGTAGGAAAATTCTGAGATCCTTACCGGAACGGTTCAACTTGAAAGTTACAACCATTGAAGAGTGTAGAAACATGGATGAAATGAAAGTAGACGAACTAGTAGATTCCCTACAAAAATTTGAACTACACTTCAAGCTAACTCCTAAACCCAAAAATAGTGTCCTCAAAACTTCAAAGCACACCACTAATGAGGAAGAGGAAAGTGAAAAAGGATAATGAGGATGAGGAAGTAGCTCTTTTGGGTCAAAGGTTTCAAAAAATTTTCAACAAAAATCGTGGCCGGTCATACAGAGGCAAATAAATGGACAATAGGCACAATATAGGCAAACCTTCCAAAAAATCTAAAGAACCTCAGTATTACAACTGTAGGAAATTTGGACATTTTCCAGTGAATGCCCCAACAGAAAAACCAAAGGAAAGACCATGGCTGCCACTTGGGATGACACTGAAGAATCAAACTCAGACTTCAGTGATTCAGAAAGTGATGGAGACCAAAAGTCTTTGAAAATACTCATGGCCTCCATATCTACAAACATTCCAGTGATAATCGAGGAAATTAATGAACCTCAAATCAAAGAGACATTTTCATCAGATGATGAGAAAGAAGAAGAAGAGGAAGAGAAGGATAAATTACAGGATGCCTATAATCAATTATACACACATAGCATCCATATCCTTAAAACACTTGGGATGAATGAAACCAAAAATAAATTGTTGCAAATGGATCTAGATAAAACTTTAGAGATTAATACATACTTGATCAATGATCTTCAACAATACCACTCTGAAAATGATAAGCTGGAAAGAATCAATTTATCCCTCAAATCTAAGTCTTTAAAACTGACTAAACAGATTGAACTATTGAAAGATGAAAATATGCATCTTAAGAATGAAAATCACACACTTAGGTTTGATGCAGAACAATCTAGGAAGTCTGTTGAACTGAATTACAAATTCTCCCAGAGTAGTGAAAAATTAGAAAGACTCTTAAGGATGGGAAGACCTGGAAAAGACAAGAGTGGATTGGGATATGAAAAAGTCAAATCAAGTCCCAAAAATGCAACACCAATGATTGAGAAATTAGCTGCATCAAGAAGTTAAAAAAAAAGTTACTCCTATCTATCATTCATGCGGACACTCAGGCTATTTTAAATTTGAATGTATTACTCCTAGGTGAACTCATTCAAATTCTGGTCTGAATCATATTGGTAAATACGGACCAACAGGAAGAACAGTACAAAATGCCAAGAGTCCACCGAACAATATGACAAGAGGTAAGACACATCCATCTCCACCCAGAATGACCAAGAGAATGGAGGAGCTATTGAATCAAGTGGGTTAACTGAATTAGAAAAAAATGATCTAATAAAACAAGGAAAAATGATTCAGTTACCTAATGTACCCAGATAAGTTCTTGACAAAGTAAAAGAAACATCCTCAAGGAAACATGTCACTACATGGGTAGTGAAAGAAAAGAAAAATTGCCTTGTCACTCACTCAATCATATAACAGGCAATAATACCAAGGGGTACCTAGATAATGGGTGCCCAAGATATGTCACGGGTGACAAATCTCTTCTCTCAAGTTACTCAAATCTTGATGATGGGATAGTTACTTATCGTGATGGAAGCACATCTAAGGTAGTAGGGCATGGAACCATAGAAGGAATGGAGATGCTAAAAAATGAGAATGTTTTTTTGCATAAAAAGGACTGACTCATAATCTTTTAAGCATCTCTCAAATATGTGACAATAAGTATGTGGTTACATTTGACAAGCTAAAGTGAAAGATCCTGGACTTATCAAGAAAACTAGTTATGGAGGGTCTTCGCACCAGTGACCACTACTATGTCATTAAAGGCAATTGAAAGGTTGATCCATATGCTCAGTAACAATTGAGCATGAAAAACAAGTCCAGGTCATGGCATCGAGAACTGGGTGGATGTGTGAAATGATGCATTCGTAACAATTGTCATGATATATCTAAGGTTTTTATACCTCAAAAACTCTTTTTGTGTATAAGCATGGTTGATGTTTATAATTTTAGTGTCACAACTTTTTGTACAAATTTTGCTGTGTATACAAGCTGACATGAAAATACTTTATGATATGCATATCGAATTCTGGAGATCAAATGACTTATTGTTATCCTCGATAAGTTAGTCGTCATATCGAATGAGTTGTCAATATCATCGAAAACACATCGATATCATCGACGACCTCTTAGAATCAGAAATGTCAGTCTGAATTATCAGTTGTCAAACTCCTTTTTGATAAAATTTAAAAAGGCATGTTGATATCCTTGAATCTAACTTCGATTATATCGAAGTTTACCGCCCCATAAAAAGCAGGAGAGTGGGAAAAATCTACTTTTCACTTCTCTCTTTGCAGTTCATCTTCCCGGTCAGTTTTTTCCCCTTTCCACCGTGAGTAGTCTAGCATCACTCAAATTCAGTAATTTCTTGCACATCCTCTTGATCCCTCAAGGTATACTTTAGTATTTTGAGTCTTTCTAGATTGGTTAACAGATTTCAGTTGGGAAATCTCTTGTTGGTGCTCATAGCTTTCAGTCTCTTATCAAAATCCTTTCCTCTGTTATTCCTCTTTAGTTGTTGGTTGTCCAAATGAGTAAAGACAAAGGAAAAGCACATGTCGTAGGGGAATCCTTCAGACCTACTAGGCAGAAAACCCTATCCCCAAAGGATAGGGCTAAGGCACTAGTTCAGAGGTCCTCAACACGCCAAAGGAGCACCACTACTCGACAAACGTCGCATAGTGAGGCTCCTTCTATTGCACCAACATCCCCACCTGCTGCTGTTAGCCCTCCACTACATATTCTTGAAAAATACATTGGGAGGCGCCTGGTGCATGAATGAAGGGTTGACAGGGAGTGCATCAAACCCTTCAATTTAGAACCCTTGTTGGATGCGATCGATTTGCGCCTGTTCTAGATTTCAGAGGACCCTGTTATGATGAGAAGACCTACCATTTTCTTGCATATTGTCATTCTCCAGTTCTAGACCACCATCCATTACTGTCACTATCGCGGATGATAACGTTGAAATTACAATGGAATCCATTGCCAACATTTTTAGTCTTACCTTGTCACTAGTAGGCATGTCTGATCTTGATCTTGAGAACACAATCACTCGCTCTAAGATCATAAAATTCCTATGTCAGGAAAGATATATCCCGTGGTACCAAGGGAATGCATTGAAAGCCAAATATATGAACCCTAAGTACCGAGTCCTACATGGAATATTCTCCACAAATGCGTACCCTCGAGGAATGAATAGATCCGATTTTACCGGGTTCATGGTCATGGTCATGTACTATGTTGCAACTAGTATTAAGTTATGTCTGCCTACTTTGATTCTTCACTAGTTGGCGAGTGTCATCCACACCTCCAGAGAAGTCCATCTACCTTTTCCTCACATCATTCATGTGTTATGCGATACAATTGGTCTTCCTACGACAAACGATCCTGAGCGTCCACTACAACATTTCAACAAGGTCAATATTCAAAAATTAGACCTCAAGTTTCATCCATATCTAGAAGGCCAGCCTATGGAAAAAATTCATGGAGAAGGAGCAATGCCAACAAGAGGAGATCCACAAGAGCCTCAACCAGTTCCGACTCCGACCGATTCTGCACAGACCCAACGATTCAAATTTCATCAAGATAGGGTCGGGGCGACATTGCGTGGAATGACTGGAATAGAGGAAAAGCTGGAAAAGCATGATGAGTGGTTCTTGGCGTTGGAGAAAATGGTGTCTGGAGTGCAACACACAGTCCAACAGCTCATTGATCTGATGACGTGTCGTCGAGATGACACAATGCCATCTTCATCGGCCTCAACACCATAGTGTCGATAGCTCTCATGCCATCACATACACCGATAACTCATCTATACGTAAGGGCATGGGTATCCTTTTGAATGCCCTACGTTCTTGTGAGTGTACGTGGTGGCCAGCTAACATTGGAAAGTCTAACAAGTTTTTTTTGGTCGTTAGTTGTTGTGTTTTGTGGTTGCCCTTTAAATGAGGAAAATACTTGTGTTTTCATGTGCCCATGGTTGGGTTGGAAATTTGGATGGTTTGTTTTGTTTTGGATGCTTAAATACTGCCTAGCTTGGGCAATTTCTTTTAGATTTTTTGATGGCTGAATGTTAATATATCTATTTGATGCCTATTCTCTGCCAAGTCTATCTGCTCACATTATTCACTGATCATCTATTTAAATTTCATTTTACTTATCTATAGACTACATGGTATAAAATGGTGATTGCTTTTCTGATAATTATTGTATATCCATAGAGGTTGTGTGCTGGTTGGTGATTTCTAACTTTTTAAAGAGATGTTACTATCTCCTTTTGAGAAATCTCAACTCTCCTTTGCATTGATTCTCCCATGTTTTTATGCTTCAACTTCAGTCAACTGATATTGATATATATTGCCCTTTGCCAATGACTAACAAAAAGGGGGAGAACAAATCCCACCATGAGGAAAATTGCATGTATCTATGTATGTATTGTGGTACAGGTGTTAGGGGGAGCAGATGTAAGAAGATAGGGGGAGCAACTACTACTAAATGTTTCAACCTTGTGTGTGAGCTCAAATAGCATATTTGTAAAATTGTCTAAAGTTCATGTATAAAAAATTTAGGATGTTGTTCTAGGTGTGATTAGCTGTTTTGTCACGTAATTGACAAAGGGGGAGATAGAAATTACCCTGGTTTGTCAATTAACATGAGTGTTGAGTCAGCAAGTCAAGTGAGCCCCACAGGAAGATCATTTAAGGTTTGCCTCAACTGGATGTGTACTCCGAACTCGTCAAAGGTAAATTAAGCCTCAAATCCCATGTCCCAAAACACCCAGGTATATAAAACCTTAAAATGAGTAGAACAACATAAGTGTTTGAGTATGAAAACTTATCTTGGAAAATAGGAAAATTTCCAAGTTTTCAACCTTTGTCGATATATCGATATCACATCGATGTGATCAAACACCTTTTATCGATGTCCTCAGAAAGTACTCGATATCATCAAATTAAGGACATCTTGTGTCCTACAACCAACTTGATCCTTGGACAATATTCTTGATGAATCGATGGACTCTTTGATATCATCGAAATTCAAATACCGATAACATTAAGACGGCTTGATATAATCAAATTCTGGCTAGATTGTGTCCAACGTGCTGTTAAGGCAAATCTCATATTTATTGATGACTCAAAGCGATCCTCGATTCCATCAGAAATCAAATTCCAATGATATCTAGGGACCTTCAATGTTATCGAATTCGGACTAAACTAGTCCAGCGACCTCAATAGGAAAATCCTATGGAAATGACCGAGGAATCGATGATGTCTCAATATGATCATAATTTAAATCGATGAAATTGATATATGCTCGATATCATTGAAATGGATCAAAGATTGTTTAGCAAGCTCTTTTGAAAATCATGTGGAAATGATAGATGTATCGAACAGATTGTCGATGAAATCAGAATTCAAACTCTGATGACATCACGCACGCTCAATGGCATCAATCCTCAAGAAAAAAGTTTCAGGTATATACTTCAATGGAGTTTGTATCATCGAACCTTGCGTCGGTAGCATCGAAAGTATACGTTCGATGATAGCGAAGCAGGCCCGATGATATCGAACTCAGTCAGAATCTGACATCTTTATTATCGTTAGAACTTTTTATCTATTTAAGGAGAGCTTGTTCTTGGTTGTTGTATTGAGAAAAAGAGAGAAAGCTTTGAGAGAGTAACTACATATAATATACCCTAAGCCCTTTTTCTCATGGGAGTTCATCCTTCAATCCACCCTCATCATTGATATTTAATAGAGTGGATTGGGGAATGAACTTCTGCATTCAAGGATCTTCCAGCTACCACCTTAATGGCAAATCATTAAGCTAGGATCCCTTGAATGCCTAAGATCTTGGAATTACTTTGTCTCTTCAATGATTATCATTTAATAGAGTAATTACCAACATAACCTCGACCCAACCCGTCGCCATACATCGGAGCATCATCGGTGTTACGGTTCAAGGGAGCTGAATATTCTTCATCATCAAAGGAGAAGATCTTCATTAACACACTTAATGGAGCTCATCTACTTATCTATAAGTCATTAGAGTCCAGAGATCCTGCTAATCATTCATTTGTGTAGGATTAGGTCAAGGTGATTCTCACCCCTTTCAAATCCTCAGAGGAGGCCTCCGACGAGAGAGTAGGTGTGGGTGCTGTGTGTTGACCCTTACTCTTATAAAGCATAAACTTAGGTCTTTAGTGTAGGTCCTTGGCCTGTGTGGCCTAAAAGTTAGGTTCCTTGTGTGGATCCTTGGCCTGTATGGCCTAAAAGGTTATGTTCCTTATGTGGATCCTTTGCTCGTGTGTAGAGCATAAAACCCGGGTGTTGTATGTTGACCCTTGCTCTTGTAGAAAATAAACTTAGGTCTGTAGTGTAGGTCCTTAGCTTGTGTGGCCTAAAAGTTAGGTTCCTTGTGTGGATCCTTGGCCTATGTGGCCTAAAAGGTTAGGTTCCTTGTGTGGATCCTTTGCTCGTGTGTGGAGCATAAAACTCGGGTGATGTGTAATGACCCCTGCTCCTGTGTGTGAGATATGCTTGTATCTCATGGAGACATGCATAGGTTCCTTGTGTAGGCCCTATAGTCGACCTTGTGTAGATTGTAAAGGTTAGAGGTGAACCTGATTTAAAACCTCCTTTAGTGAGATCCGGTACACTTGTGAGACCTATATCCTAGCCCGTACCATTCCATATGCCTCCAAGGTCCTCCTAATCAAATTTCGGTGACCCATGATCTGTTATCGGTGTTTGTGCATGATCCTAAGTCATGTCCCATATATCAGAGTCGGCTCTCGACTCGAAACTTATACCCTTGCGACCGCGCCATCATCGCGGTTCCGATGTTGCATATTACAGGCCGAGGTGATACCCGGGACAGGAGATGTGGGCCTGCATTCAGTTCAAAGAAAATGCCACACATTGTAAATACCGAGGGAATCTCTACGATACATCACATCAATCCATCAATTAAATGTCAAGTACAACACCCATCCCCAAGTACAACCACCATCCCCAAAGTCAACTCTCTCTTACAACCAAGGACACCCATCAATCACTCACCATCCCTCTCTCCCATCACTTCTCTCTCATCACCTCTCTCTCTCTCTCATTCTGCAAGCAACCCACGTCCAAGCAAGCTCCATGAGAGAGCTTTATGTGGCCCACTTCTTATCTCCCATCCCCATCCTCTAAAACCAATCTTGACTATTGAATCTTGTCCATTGGAGCTCTAGAATGTGTTGATGGAAGGAGAAGTCCATGATCAAAGGTGGGTGTTCATAATATTTGATTTTGATGTAGGGTCCACGTGATTTGGGACCTATCTTGATGTATGCATTACTTTGAGGGGCCCATAGTGGCGGGGTCCTTCCACCATGCGACGTCTCTCTCTCTCTCTCTCTCACACACTCTCTCTCTTTGTCTTTCCTCCCCCCTTGTGATGTCATGTGGTCCACTTGATTCATGTGTTTCATCCAACCGTCCAACTGGGACGGTGGATCTCACCTGATGCATGTACTTTATCCAGCTGTCTAGCTGGGACGACGGGCCCCACCATGATTATGCCCTCCATCCACACTGTCGGACGATGCTGTGTGTGCAAGCCAACATGATGTATGTGATCTGCACCGTCCATCTGGATGGTGCTGTGTGTGCAAGCCACCATGATGTATGTATTTCATCCGTCCATCTATTTGGCCAGACGCTAGACGTACCCCCATGTATAATATATATATATATATGTGTATATATTATATATTATTTAATAATATAATATTATATTATGTGGGCCCCACATGGGACCCACCATGATGTATGCCTTCGTCCACACCGTCCACTACCTGGGACAGTGGGACCCACCTCACCTAAACTGAGGCAGATTCAAATCTTAAATGGGCCACCAGTGGACTCCAGCATGATGTATATGTTATATTCATACCATCCATTTATTTGAGGGGTGGGCCCACCCCACACGTATGCGCAGGTGGGACCCACCTTGATGCATTTGTTCTATATCCACACCCGTTCATTTGGATGGGTGGTGTGGGCCACCAAATGCATGTATATCCATTCGTTCGTCCTTATGGCAGGACGTGGGACCCACCCACACATGCTGCACATGTGGGGTGGGCCCCCACCTTGATGATGTGATGAGCATCACACTGTCCAGCACCTTGGACGGTGACATGTGGAGTGCACCATGATGTATTTTTTTAACCGCGTCGTACATCTATATGTGGTCGGTGATGCATTGGCCTTAACTACGCCGTCCATTGCTGGTGGGGCCAATCTTTAATGTATGTGTTTGATCTACACCATCCAGTCCCCGCATGATGTTTGTGTTGTATAAACACCACCCATCCATGAGGCCCATCATGATGTATTTCTAGCCCATGTGTGGGGCCCACTTGTTTGTATTTTTGGCCCATGTGATGGGGCCCACCTGTTTTATATTTGAAGCCCATATGATGAGGCCCGACTTGATGTACACGAGGTCCATTAGTGCAGCCCATTGATGCAGCCCACTTGATGTGTATGAGGCCCATTAGTGCGGCCCATTGATGCAGCCCACTTGATGTGTATGAGGCCCATGTGAAGAGCCCACTTGTGATGCATATTAGGCCCATGTGTAGGGCCCACATATTATGTATTTGAAGCCCATGGGTTGTGGCCCATTATGATGTATTCGAGGCCTATGGGCAAGGCCTGATGTGATGTGTTTATGGCCCATACGATGAGGTCCATTGAGATGTATTTCCGGCCTATGTATTGCGGCTCATTTGATGTATACAAGGCCTGTTGGTGCGGCCACTTGATACGGCCCACTTGATGTATATGAGGCCCATTGGTGCAGCCCATTGATACGGCCCACTTGATGTACATGAGGCCCATTAATGCGGCCCATTGATACGACCCATGGTGATTGTATGAGGCCCTTTTATGTGGCCATGGGCCCACGATACGTTTGGCTTTATGTGGGCCACTCCTTGGGAGCAATGTTGGTTAAATGTCCACATTGATGTGCAATGATGGTTTAATGTGCACATCGTGACCTTCCCTTAGGCCTTGTTCGACCGATCATCAAGGCCGATTCCGATTGGCAAGGCCGATTATTGAGGCCGATTATCGAGGTCGATTCTGATTGTCGAGGTCAATTCTGATTGTTTAGACTGATTTCGATTGTCGAGGTCGATTGTTAAGGTCGATTGTCGAGGCCGATTCTAATTGTTGAGGCCAATTCCGATTGTCGATGCCGATTATGAGTATGTGACAGCATAACATCATAATGCATGCCCATACGCATCATCTGCATGTTTGTTATGAGATGTGGTTGACCATTGCATATGTCATTGGGCATGTTGTTATGAGACTCCCTGATAGGTGAAGATTGTCTCACATGAGTACACAATATGTGCAGGATTGATGCATGATTGGATTGTATGACTCATGCATCTTGCATTGTGTATTGTGATTACTGTATGCCTTAACAACATCAGGGCCGTAGCCTCCATAGGCATACCGTGGATGGCCAGATGGGACACCAAAAATCTAATACTAGCATCGAGCTGCCATAGATGGCCCTAAGTGAAAATCCCTAAACCCTTTTGGTACCAGAAGACGCCCCAACGTCTACACCGAGTGAATATATGAGCGCATGAGGGCCGTATACTAGTAGGCCATGAAATTATGGCAATGACCGCTTTAGTCGAAGTAGGAATATGCCAATATGTCATAGAGGGGGTGAATATAACTTTTTAATATTTTATGAAAATTTAAAACCTATTAACCTTATCCTAAATAAATATGTAAGTATCAGGATTTCTTCAATGTGACTCTAATGGCTTCCAAGCCAAATAGAGGATTTAATTACAAAACTATTTAAAACAAGAATAAGATAAGAAACATGGTTCATGATGGATGTGACTGTGTGTGAGCTGTGATTCTACTTAGTTCTAGATAATCATGTACACATGCAATATGAGAACATTTAGAGAAATCATACAAGCAGTGGAAGTAAATGGCAATCTCAAATATAATTATTTTTATAGTGGTTCGACTACGTGTCTACTCCACTTTCGGCAGACGCATTCAATCCTTGAGTGTACCAGATCTCACTAACGGAGGTTTTAAATTAGGTTCACTGCAAACCAGCATAACCTACACTAGGCTGACTCTAACGTATCTCCACTACACAAGTTTATACCTCATACAGGAGCAAGGATCAACACACAACACCCAAATTTTAGGCCACACAGGCCAAGGATCCACACAAGGAACCTGACAGTTTATGCTCCCACATAGGTCAAGGACCTATATAAGGAGCTAAGTTTATGCTCTCCACAGATCAAGGGTCAATACACAACACCCCCATGTGCACTCCCGTCGGAGGCCTCCTATGAGGACTTGAAAGGGGTGAGAAGCACCTTTGACCCAATCCTACAAAGGAATGATCACAAGGGTTCTCTGGACTCTAGTGACCTACAGATAAGTAGATGAGCCCCATTTAGCATGCTGGTGAAGATCTCCTCCTTTGATGATGAAAAATCTTAGCTCCCTTGAACCAAAACATAGATGATGCTCCAATGTAAGGCAACATGTTAAGTCAAGGTTATGATGGAATCTTACTCTATTAAATGTTTTCCTATATTAGAAACAGAGTGATTTTAATTATCTATGCATTCAAGGTATCCCAGCTCAATGATTTGCCATTAAGATGGTAGCTGTAGGATCCTTGAATGCAGAAATTCATTCCCTAATCCACTCTATTGAATATCAACATTGAGGGTAGATTGGAGGATGAACTCCCATGAGAGAAAAAGGCCTAGGGTATATAATCTGGATTTAAACACTCAAAAGCTCTATCTATTTTTTCTATAAACAACCAAAGGCAAGCTCTCATTAAATAGGCCAAAAGTTCCAACAGATATAAAACAGTCATATTTTTTACGGAGTTTGATATCATCGAGTAGGGTTCGATATCATCGAGCATATACTCTCGATAGCATCGAATGGCCGCTCGATGACACAAACTCAATCTATCAAACACTTTTAAACCTTTTTTCCAACTGGTCGAGGAAATCGAACACTCTTCGATGTCATCGAATTTTTAACTCCGATTTCATCGAAACAAGGATCGATTCCTCGACATTTGAAAATGTGAGAGCAGATGCCTTTAAAACATAATAGGGATTTGATATGATCGAGCATCCCTTGATATCATTGGAATTTGAATATTGATGATATCGATGGCGGTGTTGATTCATAGATATTTTCAAGAAATTTCCTATAAGCTTGCTGGACAGTTTGTGTCGGATTTCGATGACATCGACATGGTCTCGATATGATCGATATTTGAATATCAATTTTATCGAGAGATCCTCGATACTTGAAATATTTTACCTGTAAGCTTGCTGGATAGTTTTGTGTCCCAATCCGATATCATCGAAGGTCTGTCGATATCATTGAGGTTTGAATTTTGAGGATATCGAGACTTCCTTTGATATATCGAAAATCACATGATTTGCCTTAACAGCCTATTGGACACTTCTGACTAGATGTCGATTTTATCGAGCCGTCTTAATAAACTCGAGAATCAAAATTCGATGATATCAAACAGTCTATCGATTCATTGATAATTCAGTCCAGAATTGTTTGTAGTTACTGGATATCTAAAGTCTTCAATCTGACAATATCGAGTGAGTTTCGAGGACATCGATAACAGGGTCGATGTCATCGAACCACGTATCGATAAATCGACAAAGGCAGAAAACTTAGAGATTTACGTGATTTTGCAAAACAATTTTCTCACTTTAAACCCTAATATGTTCTATCCATTTTTAAGGGTTTTATATACCTAGTGTTTTGGGACATGGGTTGTGAGGCTAAGTTTACCTTTGATGAGTTCGGGCATACATCCTGTTGAGACAGACGCTTGAACAAGCTTCCTATGAGGCTCCTCTGTCTTGCTAACTCAACACTCACACTAATTGACAAACTAGGGCACTTTCAATCCCCCCCCCCCCTTGTCAATAACGTGACAAAACACCTTGAAGACCTAGAACAACATCTAGACCAACACCCTAAATTATGTGTACATGAACTTTACACAAATTTACAAAGCTATTGAGTTCACACACACACACGACTATATCATTCAGTAGTAGCTGCTCCCCCTGTCTTCTTGCAGCTGCTCCCCTAACACCTGTGTCATGCCCCAAACTCAAAAAATGGGCTCACAAAATTCCTGATTACCGAATCCGGCACCGACAGCCTCCGTAGTGCCCCATTCTCTCCCAGCGCTTATATGCCAGATTCCAATCCTGGGATCCTACAAAGAGGATTTTCAGTATGATTTTTTTAATGGAGCATAACTAAGTCACAAAACAACATCACCACATATCCACTATATCAAAAACTTTAAGTACAATGCGGAAAGGGAAATACAAGGTGATCAAAAGGCTCCAAAATGATTTGATGCATGCTCCTGCCTTAGTGCTGCTGTGATCCAATGCCACCTGCACGCAATGGTCGTGCGTAAGCGTATAAAAGCTTAGAGGGTGGTGTAAGTGTTTACGCAAGGTAAGTGCCAAGTATGCAGGATCAGAGTAATGTGGAAATATGTTGGTAAGTCCATGAATACTATCAGTTGTACTAAGGCTATGCGATGTAAGACATGAATGCTATCGGCCATACCAAGGCCATGCGATGCGAGGCCTATATAGCTGAATGTCATATACGAGATGGAATACAAGCATGTCAGTCCTCATTAAGTACATATATCAGTATAGTTCCTCTCTGGGATATCACCGGGGTCTAGTACACTTCACACTGACCGCCGCCTCCCTAGCCGCACAGCACAGCGAGTGGAAGAGACCACACTATCTGTCTAACCAGTAGTCTGCCAATACCTACCCGACTTGTCGATAGTGGACTCATTTGTGAGCTGGTCAAACTCAGCTTATCTTACAACCCCCTCAATCAGGCGGATAAGGCCATAGCCCCTTCCAACAAACCATGACACAGTGGGAGATGCGGCCTACTGGTATTCAACACTCGGGCGCTCGTGTATCCACTTGGTCTAAACATTGAAGCATTTTCTGGTACCAAAAAGGTTCTGGGACTTTCACCCAAGGACATCCTAAGTGCCCACAATACTAGAACAAAGTACTTTCGGTATCCGATACAGCCATCCACGATGTGCCTGTGGAGCCATGACCCTAATGTCACTAGAGCGTACAATGATCATGACACACAAATGCGAGATGCATGAATCATGCTATCCAGTCATGCAGCAATCCTGCGCGTACCACGCGCTCATGTGGGTAACTCCTATCAGTGAGTCCCATAAATAATCTGCCCAATGGCATATGCTATGATCAGTCACTATTCATATCAAGCATACATATGATGTGTATGGCATGAGTCATGGAATTATACTAAGCATGTTATAAAGTGATGAACTATCCTCACAACGAAGATGGGCTTAGACGGCCTACACATAACAAGTATGGGCCTATCAATGGGCACTAAGGAGATTTACAATGCGGACATTTAACCAACATTGTCTTACAATGTGGGCGTCAAACCATCATTGCTCCCAAGGTATAGCTTGCCATAAACATCATTACATAAACCTTGGTAGAATCATACATTGCAATGGACTTGTGTACATCCCATTGGGCCTCAACCCATGGGCCTTGGATACATCAAGGTGGGCCTCAACGGATAGGCCACAAATACATTAGGATGGGCCTCAATAATGGGCCTCATAAATTCCCAAAAATGAGTCATATTGAAGGATCATTTGGACCATACCACAAATAGTAGTGGAGATAATAATTCTCACTATTAAACAAATCACAGGGCCCACCATCAAGTTTATTTTCCACCCAATCTAATCATAAGGTCTTAAAGACATGGATTAAGAGGGCAAATAAATTCCCTATTGATCCAAAACTTTTGTGACCCAATTGGGTTTCAATGATAGACGTTCAAATCCCACTATTTTCGATGATGTGGTCCACCTGATCCTAGATCTGTCTCATTTTTAGCCTCAAGCCTTAAGATGAGCTTACCAAAAGGTTGGATGGTATGGATACAACACATGCATCATGGTGGGTCCCATAAATGGACGACATGGATGAAGCAGGTGGGGTTCACAAAACTTGGTGACGTCGCTGCAGCAACTATGTAGCTAGAGTGAGGTACACTAGCCATCCCACTCCCCTATGTGGGGATGATGTGGGCTAAACACAACGTCAGTGGGTCCCACGTGGGGCCCATCATAACGTTTATCTGCCATCCAATCCGTTAGTAAGGTCACACAGACCCGGATTGAAGAGGAAAAATAAATTTCATAATGATCCAAAACTTCTGTGACCCAAATAGGGTCTCAATGGTAGACGTTCACTCCTACTATTTCCCATGATGTGGGCCACCTGAGCTCCACATATGACTGATTTTTGGGAGGGGGCCCACTACCCTAAAGGGCCCATCAAATGCACGGGGTTAACGTTCAACGCACATCACGGTCGGGGCCATGGTTGGGACCTATGTCCCTGACCACCATCCCACACAACAGGACGCTACTGCAGCATCCTTTAGACGTGCAGCAGCAGCAGCGTCAGCTACTTGTATATTATTATTATTATTATTATTATTATTTTCTTGGGGTTTTTCCTAGGTGAGGCCCGCACCAGAAGAATCCACCCCATCCATTGGATTCTATAGCTCATAACAGATCAAACAAGCCCAATATTGAGCATGTTTCGGTGTATAGAAACATCAGAGTGGATTTTAATGGTAAAACCACTGTTTTCTAAGAAATGGCCCGCCAGATAATGAGATTAACTTCATTTTTCGGCTCAACGCCTAACATGAACTGGGGAATGGGATAGACGGCGTGGATTGGACCCATACATCAAGTGGGACCTACATGAGTGGCCCACCTAAAAGGCTTGGAATCAAACTGATATATATATATATATACACACATATATATTGCTATTAGTACGACCACTGTCTGTTCACACTTCACTACACCGGGACTCTGGACGAACAACGTGGATATTTTTCATCAAGGTGGGTCCCACATGGACGTGGCCCACTTGATTTGGATCAACTTAATATTTTTGTTTTCCCATCATCCTGACCCTCTAAGAGGGGTAGCAAAGTGGGTTGATCCCCATGTTTGGACAGCCATGGGGTCTATTTGATGGATGGTCTAGATATCACATACACTCATCATATGGGCCACAAAATAAAGGGAGTAGAGAGAGAGAGACATGTGATGATGGAGGGCTCCGCCACTATGAGCCCTCCCTTTCCATGCATTCAATCATACATCAAGTGGGTCCCATTACATAAGGGGCTACCAATTCAAAATCAATGGTGGCGATTCCTTCTCCACCAAAATGGAAGGTCTATATGACCCTATTTATGCAAGGAGAATAAACATCATGATGTGGTTCATGGAGATGGCCCCATCATGGAATAATCATGAGAATCAAGTTGGGCCATCAGCCACACCTAGGGTCCAAAGTGAGATCCATACCATCAATTGGTAGGCCTCACTTGGCCCATCATTAAAAAGTGAAATCTAGGCCTATAGAAGCACCCACCATTCGATCTTCTTGGTCCGATGGAATGCCAATCTTCTTGTCTCACTTTGATGGAAGGTAATGAGAATTGAAGGGCTAGGATGATGGATCTTAGGATGGGAAGTGGGCCATATAACACACTCTTTTCTCTCTTTGAAAATGCTTGGACGTCGACCACTTTACTTGCATTGGAAAATGTGAAGAGAAAGAGAGAGAGAGAGGGTGGGTGGTTGTAAGAGAGATGATGGGTGTGAGTTCATGGGTGTACTTACATGTATGGGTGTGTAAAAGAGAGAGAGAGATGAGAGAAAGAGTTGACTTTGGGTTTGTTCTTGTACTTAATATGAGGTGATTGATTGATTGATTGATGAGACATGTTGTAGCGATTCTCTTAGGATTGTAAACGTGCGGTGTTTTCCTCAAACTAAACTTGGGCCCACATCTCCTAGCCAGGGTATCGGATCGGTATATAAGACGCGACGTTGGAACTGTAACGACGGCGCGGTCGCAATGGTACAAGTCTCAGATTGAGCCGACTCAGATATATGGGATACAACTTAGGCTTGTGCACAAATGTTGATTATAGATTGCGGGTTGTCGAAATTCTACAGGAAGGATGGCGGGAGTCGATGGAACAGTATGGACTAGGATACGGGCCTTACAGCTCTCCCCACCTAATAAAAATTTTATCCTCAAAATTTATACTACCATCGCAACTAATCATAACTCATAAGGGAATATGAAACATAACATCATATATGATCATAACACAATACAACATACAATCAAAGATAAAAAGGATGCGGATAATGCTCTTGAATCTCTGCCTCGTGCTCCTAAGACACCTCATCCACACTATGATGGCCCCACTACGCCTTCACCAAGTTATGACCTTGGTCTAGAGGACCTGCTCCTTCCGATCTCACGAACCTCCAACGGCTACCAATCAATAACAGGAACGATGTCTGACTCACACTTCCTCATCATAGAGACATGGAAAGCATTGTGGACACCAGACAACTGAGATGGAAAGGCATGCCGATAAGCCACAGTGCCAACACACCCAGTGATCTCGAAAGGTCTTATGAATCTCAGGGCAAGCTTGCCCTTCGCTCCAAAATGAACCACACCCTTCATGAGTGAGACCTTGAGATACATATGGTCCCTAACGATAAACTCCAAGGGACGACATCGACGATCAGCAAAACTCTTCTGCCGGCTCTGAGTTGTGCACATCCTCTCCCTGATGATGTCAATGACCTCTAATGTCTGTTGCACAAGTTTAGGACCTAAGAAATGCCACTCTCCAACCTCGGTCCAATAATTCGGAGATCTGCATGGTCTACCGTATAATGCCTAAAAAGGAGTCATGCCAATGGTCGCCTGATAACTGTTGTTGTACGCGAACTCAGCCAATCGCAGGTGCTCATCCCAACTACCCAAGAAATCAATCACGCAAGCCCAAAACATATCCTCAAGGATCTGGTTAACCCTCTTAGTTTGTCCATCAGTCTGCGGATGGTACGCAGTACTGATCTGCAAATCAGTCCCCATCACTCTCTGAAAGCTCCCTTAAAAATGAAACGTGAACTTCAATTTTCGGTTTGAAATGATCGAGACAGGTACATCGTGAAGTCTCACGTTCTCATCAACAAACAGCTTGGTGAGCCGATCCACATGCCAGGTCTCATGAATCGTAAGAAAATGTGCCGACTTTGTCAGACGGTCCACAACAACCCAGATGGCATCATGACCATGCTGAGTCCTTAGCAAACCTATAATAAAATCGGTAGATACATGCTCCCACTTCCACAACGGGATGCTCAATGGCTGCAAGAGACCAGGGGGTCTCTGATGATCGGCCTTGACACGCTGGCACGTGTCACACTCGGGCATAAAACTGGCTATCTAGTGCTTCATCCTCGCCTAAAAATATTAACACCTCATATCGTGATACAACTTCGTCGAGCCAGGGTGGATAGTGAACCGTGATCAATGTTCCTCGGTCATAAGATCTCAGTGCAACTCAGGAAATTCAGGAAATATAATGGCCTCTGAAGCAAAGTCCACCATCAGAACCAATCTGTTAGTTTGATTGACTCTCAGATGCTGCCTTTGCCTGATAACTCTGCACTGACTCCTCTGCCGCTCAGCCTTGATCAGCCTTGCAATAAGAGAGGGTTGAATTGACAGGCTCGATAACTGCACAATAAAAGACTGTAAGCTGATCTCGAAGTCAAAAGCTGACACATCCTCAAGCATCCTCCACTCCTCAATCATCATGTGCACCACTACGCCTCGTGGCTGACGGCTGAGGGCATCTGCCACCATGTTCGCCTTGCCCGGGTGCTACTGAAGATCAAAATTATAGTCCTTCAGGAGCTCCATCCAACGCCTCTACCTCATGTTTAGTTCGGATTGAGAGAACAGATGCTTCAAGCTCTTGTGGTCGGAGAAGAGCTCGAACCTCACCCCATAAAGATAGTGCCTCCACACCTTCCATGCGAAGACCACTGCTACCAGCTCTAAATCATGTATAGGGTAGTTCATCTCATGGACCTTGAGCTGGTGAGACGCATAAGCCACTGGCTTCCCATGCTGCATCAGGACAGCACCCAAGCCAACTCGCGAGGCATCGGTAAATACAACAAATCCATCACTCCCAAAAGGAAGAGTGAGGACAGGAGTAGACATGAGGTAGTCCTTCAGATCCATAAATGCCTACTCACAAGCGTCACTCCAAATGAACTCAGTGCCCTTCTCGGTCAACCTGGTCAACGAAACTGCAATACGAGAGAATCCCTCAATGAAACGTTGGTAGTAGCCCGCCAAACTAAGGAAACTGCGGATCTCCGACGCATTTGTGGGCTAGCCCCACTGACGCACAGCATTAGTCTTCGAGGGGTCCACTGCGATGCCCTATCTCATCACTACATGACCGAGGAACTTCACCTCCTCTTGCCAGAACTCGCATTTCTCCAGCTTCGTGTAAAGCTGGTGTGCACGGAAGGTCTGCAAGGTAATCTCCGGATGTCACTCATGCTCCTCACGGGTCCTCGAATATATCAGAATGTCGTCGATGAACACCACAACAAACTGGTCGAGATACGGACGGAAGACCTCGTTCATCAACTGCATGAATTCTGCGGGCGCATTGGTCAGTTCGAAGGACATGACCTGGAACTCAAAATGACCATAGCAGGTTATGAAGGCTATCTTCGGGAGATCCTCATCTCGGACCCGAACCTGATAATAACCGGACCACAAGTCTATCTCAAAAATGAACTGCACCTCTTGCAGCTGATCAAAAAAATCATCGATCCTCAAGAGCAGGTACTTATTCTCGATCGTGAGCTTGTTGAGCTCGCGATAATCTACACGAAGCCTCAATGAGCCATCCTTCTTCTTCACGAAGAGTATTAACACTCCTCACGGTGAACTGCTCGGATGGATAAAGCCTAGCTCACACAACTCATCCAATTGCTTCTATAGTTTCTACAACTCCAATGGTGCCATACGATATCGGGCCTTCGAAATAGGCGCAATACCGGGTATGAGATCAATCTAGAACTCGGTGTGCCGATGAGGTGATAACCCTGGAATCTCCTGGAACACATTGGGAAAACCATAAACGACATGTAGCTAGTCGATGCTTAAAGCAACTGACTCAACGGCACACGACAATAGGCAAGAAAGCTACTCTCCTTTGGGCTCGGCAACAAACTGAAACTCTGGCATGCCGAGTATACAGAACGTGACTGTCCTCACGGAGCAGTTCAATATGGCATGGTAGTCAGTGAGCCAATCCATGCCCAAGATGACATCAAACTCAGACATCGGCAATACGAACAGATCAGCACGTAAAAGATATCCCCAATTAGAATGGGGCAAGATGCGTAAAATCGGTCTATCACTGCAGTCTTCCCCAAAGGCATTGGCACGAACAATCCCTCACGAGCAGACTCCATCATTATACCAGTCGATCGGCAGAAATCATCATCTACAAAAGAATGTAATGCACTAGAATCAAACAATATACATACAATGCATGCAGAAACAGGGAAAGTACCCTCGACTATCCCTCCTGATGACTGAGGGTCTTGCTAGGCGGTATAAAATCTGCCTTGGGCCTGATGGGGAGGTGTAGGTCCCATCTGAGGTCTCTGCTACTGCTGCTACCACTGTGGCGGCCTGATCTACTACCTCTACTATTGCGGGGGAGGTCCCGGAGGCTGGTGCTACGGTCGCTGCTGCTGCTGTGGGGGCTGTCACAGAGGCTGATACGGTGCCCTCGGCTGCTACTGCTGTGGATGGGGACACTCATGTGTACGATGTCAATTCTACCACACCCAAAGTAAGTACATAAAAAGGGTCCCAAAAGTGGTGTTGCGGGTGCCACTGGTGCTCGGAATGCTGGGCGGGTCATGCGTTGCTGCTGTGGACGATGCTGCTACTGCTGCTGGGAACTACCAGAGGGCGTCTTCCTCTTCTGATCTCCTCTCTGGTCACAGGCCCTCTACAAACCAAGATAATCTGCCTCTTAGATCTTAGGCATGTGCATGATCTGTTCAAACATTGGAAGCATGTGTCCTATCACACGGCTCATGAGGGTAGGATGCAAGCTGTTCTCAAAATGGCGAGCCTTCCACCCCTCATCATCAACAAGGTACGTAGCGAACCTCGATATCTCGATGAAACGCACCTCATACTGGGACACAGACACGTCTCCGTGTACCAAGGTCTCAAACTCTAATGCACGTTGCTGTCGAACGTGCTCAGGAAAGAAATTCCGGTTGAACCAGTCTACAAAGTCCTCCCAAGTCCACTCGAAGTCAACTGCTGTCGCTCGGGAAACTGATGCCCACCAGTGCTGAGCCTCACCTTGGAGAAGGAATACAACTAATGGGACCCTCTGCTAGGTTGTACATCTCATAGTGTTGAAAATCTTCTCCAACTCGGAGCGCCATATCTCTGCTGCAGTAGGGTCTGGCACGCCCTGGAAGCACGAGGGATCGTGTCATCGAAAGTCTCTGAGAAGGGCGCTCACAAGCTCCTGCTCTGCCTGGGCTGACGTAATAATGGGCCATCCGCCCTACCCCTGAAAGATAGTGGTCATTGTCTACAGTATCTGCTGAAGCTGCTCTGTGGTCACGGGTGCAGATGGGGCTGTGCCAGGCTCACACGAGAGAGCGGGAGTCGCTCGGGTCACTCTCCTAGGCGGCATGTCCTATAAGGAGGAACAAGGGCCTATCAGCCTCAAGAATTTCTTGAAGGCATAAATGTTAAGGGTCTATGTCAAAAATTTGCTAAGTTATATGGACTTGGGACCTATTTATTCTAAGTTCATAGTAGATATGTGATCTGATCCTTAGGTATTCCTAAGTTATGCTCTGATACCAACTTTTGTCATCCCCAAACTCGTAAAATAGACTCATAAAATTCCCGATCAATGAATCCAGCGCCGACAGCCTCTGTAGTGCCCCATTCTCGGCTCCCGGTGCTTATATGTTAGATTTTGATCCTGGGATCCTATAAGGAGAATTTTCAGTATGATTTTTTCTTTTGTAATGGAGCATAACCATAAGCATAACCAAGCCACAAAACAACATCACCACATATCCACTATATCAAAAACTTTAAGTACAATGCAGAAAGGAAAATACAATGTGATCAAAAGGCTCCAAAATGATCTGAGGCGCACTCCTGCCTCAGCGCTGCTGCAATCTAATGCCACCTGCATGCAACGGTCTTACATAAGCTTACAAAAGCTTAGAGGGTGGTGTAAGTGTGTGCACAAGGTAAGTGTCGAGTATGCAGTATCAGAGTAATACGAAAATATGCTGGTAAGTCCATGAATACTATCAGCCATACCAAGGCTATGTGATGCAAGACATGAATGCTATCGTCCATACCAAGGCATGCGATGCAAGGCCTACGTAGCTAAATGTCATATGCGAGATGCAATACAAACATGCCAGTCCTTATCAAGTATATATATCAGTACAGTTCCTCTCTGGGATATCACCGGGGTCTAGTACACTCCACACTGACTGCTGTCTCCTTATCTGCACAGCCCAGCGAGTGGAAGAGACCACATTATCCGCCTGACCAGTAGTATACCAATACCTACCCGGCTCGTCGATAGTGGACTCATTTGCGAGTTGGTCAAACTCAGCCTAGCTTACAACCCCCTCAGGATACCGATTTCAATGATAGACGTTCAAATCTCACTATTTTCGGTAATGTGGTCCACCTGATCTTAGATTTGTCTCATTTTTAGCCTCAAGCCTTAAGACGAGCTTGCCAAAAGGTTGGACTACAACACATCCATCATGGTGGGTCCCATAGATGGACGACGTGGATGAAGGAGGTGGGGTTCATAGAACTTGGTGACGTCACTTCAGCAGCTATGTAGCTGGAGTAAGGTACACCAGCTGTCCCACTCCCCTACATGAGGATGGTGTGGGCTAAACACAACATCAGTGGGTCCCACATGGGACCCACCATAATGTTTATTTGCCAACTAATCTACTGGTAAGGTCACACAGACCCGGATTGAAGAGGAAAAATAAATTTCACAATAGGGTCTCAATGGTAGACGTTCACTCCTACTGTTTCCTGTGACGTGGGCCACCTGAGCTTCACATATGGCTGATTTTTGGGAGGGGGCCCACTGCCCTAAAGGGCCCATTAAATGCACAAGGTTAATGTTCAACGTACATCACCGTGGGGGCCATGGCTGGGACCTACATCCTTAGCCACAGTCCCACGCAACATGATGCTGCTGCAGCGTCCACTAGACATGCAACAACAGCAACATCAGCTGCTTGTATATTTTTTTTAATTTTTTTATTTTCTTGGGGTTTTTCCTAGGTGAGGCCTGAACCAGAAGAATCCACCCCACCCATTAGATTATACAACTCATAACAGATCAAACAAGCCCAATATTGAGCATGTTTCAGTGTATAGAAACATCAGAGTGGATTTTAACGGTAAAACCATGTTTTCTAAGAAATGGCCCGCTAGATAATCGGATTAACTTCATTTTTCGGCTCCATGCATAAAATGAACTAGGGAATGGGATGGACGGCGTGGATTGGACCCATACATCATGGTGGGACCTACATGAGTGGCCCAACCAAAAGGCTTGGAATCAAACTGATATATATATATATATATATATATATATATATATATATTGCTATTAGTACGACCACTGTCTGTTTACACTTCTGTAATGACCTAAAAAATTTTGTGCCAAGACCCGAGTACCACCTCTATTTTCCTTAGAAGCTATTTGTGGGTTAATTAGTGCTAAACTCGATTGCTTGTGAAATTAGCATCAATCACTTTAAATTTAATTTGCAGGACTCAAAACCTGCAGAATAGTTAGCGCTATGTTACTCTGAAATCTGGGATTCAATGCTAAATCCAGTTGCTCTCAGAAATTTTTAGAAGCTTTGGATCGAACCTGGACCATGCGTCGAAAGTCTGATAGCGATGATCTTAGACAGTTATGGTAACTATGTTGGACTTGGCCATCACCTCAAAAATCAAGTCCAGATGATGTTCTGGGTTGATTTGATTGAGTCCGGAGTGAAGAGTGTGAGAACGGTGAGAAATTAAATGTGATTTTATGAAATTTAAGTCGTGTCGATATGACCGTTGAATTCTGACCCAATTTCACCTCAGATCAGGGAAGATGGCCCATGCAGGTCATAGTGCTTGTGGACTTGATCGAGTTTCGGTGACCGTTGAATTGAGTGTGGTCCGCCACGGCTGATCTATAGATCCGATCAGTACGAAAACTCAGTCTGACCTAGATCCATGGTCAATGAGCTTAAGTCCGACCGCACGTGGAAAAAGGCCCACCGAAAGTGCTCCGTTGGATCGAGAGAGGCCTGATTTGGTTATAACCTATATATACCTTGGCCCTGGGGCTATTTTCATCAATGTTAGGCCTATATATAGACCTTAAAACCCAAAATCTCTTATCCATACGAATTTCCTAACCCTAGCTAAGAAAGAGAGAGGAAAAGAGAGAGTAAGTGAGAGAGAAGTTGGTGAATCATTTGAGATTCTTTCCTGTTACTCTACATCCTTAAACCATCACTTTTGAATCGTTATTCCGGCGATTCTAAGTTCATCTTTAGATAAGTTAACCTAACCCTAATCTGTTTTAGAGCTTAGAATGGTTTATGTGTGTTGTATCTCATTTCTATTCTTGCCTTAGGTCATCTAGTCGCCGTTGACGAAGACATATCGTCTGAATCAGTTCGGTGCGGACTTTAATCGTATAGGTTATGGTTTTCAAGGCTTTCAATGCCAGCTAATGGTTTATTCTTGTTATGAATGAAATTTCACATGCCAAATGCTATGTTTATTTTGCGTTCCTGATATGCATGTGTTATATTGAGATTTGTGTATTCTATGTATATGTAGGAAGTACCGTATACATGTAAAATATGAACATGTGTTTGCCGTGATTATCTGTCATGTACTTGTGCAAATTGTATGTGTGACAACTCCTTGGCAAAAGGAATTATCCAAATGTGTGTATTCCAACATACGTCATGTATGTTGACCTATGTATTTTAAGTGTTTGAAGAAATGTCTAAATGGTCTAAAGGGTGATATATTAACCTAATTACGGGCGTTGAGAAGTGATTCTCAACACTCCTATTGATGTGTATGATTTATCACATGCAAGTCATATTCCTTGTTGTTTAATTTCAAGTATTACTTATGTGAAAATCCATGTTAAGTTGATACTCTTCAAATGCTCACATACCACATGATTTGAGTTATTGTTCCATTACTATTCTAAATTGTTGATATGAATATCTGTTATAATGGAATATGTTTGGGACTATGAATTAGTCCAGGAAATCGGTAATCGGCTTTGAGTTCGTGCCTGAGGTTACTTTCGCCACGAAGGACGTGATTTGACGAACCCGAGTCGTATTAGAGTTGTCGGCAGTGGTTTGGCCACACAGAGTGTTTGTGCACTCTATGTCGTTCAACCCAACGTGCGCTCGTGCTATTCAAGTTCGTCAAGTAACCCGATTGTCCGATGTATGTTCACCATGTATGGACGCTATTGTATGAATCTAGGGTACCAAACTTACCGATGAAATCCTGTTAACCATGGTACCTTGATCCGCTAAGACTCATGAGCCGGACATGGTGGTATAGGACACCGTGGTCGAGCTGTCGGCCTACGCTGAGGTGACGACCCTCCCCGTAGTGACCAGTGAGCAACCAAACTCGTGAGCCGATTATGGTAGTATGAGACACTATATTCGTGCTGTTGGCCTACATTGATTGGTGACGAGCCCTTTGTAGTGATCTCGAGCATACCTTAATACCGCATTGAGGTGATGAGCCTTACTGTAGTAACAAAGGTATGATAGGCGTGCATTGATTTGTGACGAGCCCTTTGCAATGACCTAAAACCATATGATCGTATGAGATTGTCTAGGACTGACGACACTAGAATGGATCACTGTTTGGAAATTGATATGAGGAAGGTACCTTAGCTTCCCAATCCTGCTGTATGAAAAGGACTAATAACAACTTGGTAATCATGTTCATGCACCGCATTGCATGTGCCTGGAAGAGGTGGAGCACTTGAGGTGATGTCATGCGTAACGTAAGATGAAGACGCTGAGGGTGTATAGGCGAGGGCACGCATCATTCTACATACATCCTTGCACCAACAAGAGTAATTAGGACATGTTTAATTGTTCTGCTTTATCATTACTGTTTGATTGAATTGATAACATGTTAACCTTTGCTTTATTGTTCCACTGAGTTGATCACTCACTCCCACGTTCTGGGGCGGTGTTTAAACACCCACCAGACTCTGTCTTAGATGCAGATGTTGATGCGACCCCTGAGGCAGAGCAGGAGTTCGAGGATGATGAGGCTACATTTTCTTTCATGCAGTTTTCAGGCGGGTTCTTGTGAGCCATGTCCTGATGCGCGAGAATTCTGGGTTTCTTTTAGAATAGATAATGTCTTTTAATGCTTGTATTTTTGATAGCAATACTTGTAATATGACCTGGTATGTATACGTATTTCAGGGACTTGCACACGTACACATATGTTTCTTTTAAGTCTTCCGCTTGCGTCTTTCACTTATCCCTGAATTATGTTTACAGTTTGGCTTAATCTATTCCATGGTTTATGTACTCATACAGACAACTTACATCCATCATTAAATATGTTGCATAAGTGATGTTTTGAAACTCGGGAGCTGAGTTATGCTCGACCCCTGAATTTCAGGGCGTTACAAGTTGGTATCAAAGTATGAATTGGATTAAACTGGACCTGAGTTATGGTCACACACCGCACGCTGTCACCACCTTAGTGTATTTGGGTGCGAGTTTATCGTAGAATTTGTGTTTGTGTCCTGTTTCTTCTATCGGCGAAAGTTTACTAAAAACGATCGCTGAGATCGAGTCTGTCCGCACTCCTGATCACACACAGCGACCCAAAATCTCTTCTAGACCGTCCCTTGATGAGTCTAGATGGTTTATCTTCCCTTCTCAACCCTTCAATTGTCAATAAATCTATGTTTGTATCAGATTTTAACCTGAATGGCCCGATAGGCGTCGAATCGGACAAAGGGGCTGATCGGGGCACTTCCATGGGGACCCAGGGGGGACCCACATCTTTTTGAAGCTAAGGGGCCAGGTGGACCTCGCCCAAACGGTGAGTCATCGCCGGATGGTCCAGAGACTGGCGATGACCTCGCCGGTTCGGCGAGCCCTCGCCGCTCAGGGGGCCAGGCCGGGCGAACCGACGCCTTTAGGGCCTAGTGTGGCCCACTCCTCCATGGTTTCTCGGTTGAAACACCTCCTAAACTCTATTTCCTTCACAAACTACCCTCCCAAGCTCTCCTTTTCTTCAATTTTCTCTCAAAACTCCACCAAAATCCCTTCCCAATCTCCTTCTTATTCCATTTTTGTGCACACCCAACCAACCCATCTCAAAAACCCATCCTCATTGCTGATTTCACTCCCTTTCCTTCTCATTTGAGCTCCCAAATCCTTCTTTGGGATCTCAAGTGTGTGGAAGCTTCACCATTCTTCTTATTTCTCTTTTTCTCTCATTTTCCATGGTGCTCTTTGAGTTTATCACGGCCATCTTTTCCATGGCCTTCTTTCTTTGATGGGGAAGAAGAGAGCTCCCGTGGATGAAGCCGGGCCTAGCCGCCCAACTCATGCACGGAGGTCGAGAGGTGCCGCCGCGAGCACGACCGCCACCCGTGAGTTTCAGACCAAGCGGGACCTTGATCCTCAAGCTCCCATTGGAAGAACCTTGTTAGAAAAGCTATCTCATGGAGTGTATGAAGGCCATAGGGTCCTTTTTAAGGATCATGTAGATTCGCGGCTATTTGGCGAGTTTCTGTTGTTGAAGCGCCTGGAAGGGGCTGGTTGGTGTCCCTTGTTTGAGGGTGAATATCGCGCCAATGCAAGCACTGTTCGAGCTTTTTATGCCAACATTCGTGATCCTTCACTGGAGTCTCTGCAGTTCAAGATTCCTTGTGGTAGTGGTCGGGAGGCCACGATCAACATCGCTTTGATATCCCGACTCCTGAATGCACCACTTAGTGAGGTGCATGCCAGTGAGAAGAATTTGAGCAGTATGCGCGAGAGGGATCGTCGCACCCGGCTCTTGTGTGGTCATCTGGTCAAATGGCATCCTAATAGAAGCTTTCTAGCTACCAACATGACGGACAACTTTCGCTTGCTTCACCACATGTGTACATTCAATGTATATCCAAGGTGGAGCAACCGCAGCGAGTGTACGCGCCTGATAGTAGATTTTCTGTATCAGGTGGGGCAAGGAGAGAAGTTATGTGTGTCAACGTACATCTTGCATCAGATTATCCTTATCGCTCGTTCTACTAGGAGGACCGAATCGCTCCCATTTGGTCGACTCATTTGTAAGCTTGCACATGAGTTTGGCTATAGGCTTGGGGCAGAAAAGCCGGTACCTGTTCGCCACATTAATCTGATGACCCTTAAGCAGATGGACATTGGTCCTCATTGACAAGCCTCAGGAAGTGAGGATGAGTCAGAGAGCGATGAGGAAGAGAGTTATGGTGAGGGTGGAGCTGAGATTGAAGAAGAAACAGAGCAGGACGAGGAAGAGGTTAAGGCACAGGATACGAGTGAGAGTTCTCCTCCTGTGGTACCAGAGCAGAGCGTAGATTAGGTTGCCAGGGATGCCCGTATCGCTCGGCTTGAGGAAGGGCAGGCTGTTCTATGCCAGGATATCATGGATCTTTGAGGCCTTGTGAAGCATAAGTTCAAGAAAGTGACTCGAACTCTAAAGTCTATCCTGTGTTGCTTGCAGGATAAGGGTGCCCCGCCTCCATCTCTTGATTTCGATGAGTAGTTGCAGTTGTAGTTGTCCTTTGCTTTGTTTGTGTTTGCCGTTATTGGCATAGTAGTTGGAAGTTGTTTGTTGTTGTTTGAAGTTTTAGATGTTTAGTTCACATGTTTTCCCTGTCGTGATTCATGTAATGCTGCACTACTTGTATTGTAACAAATTTTGTTAAATGGAATGCATGTTGTTTATCGTTAAAGTTGTGTTGTGAATGCTATGTGGGTGGATTATGTGGATGTTGAATCATACAGTTTGCATCCTCTGTTGAATGTAGGGTATGCCTCCTAAGGGTTCGAAGACTTCGGCCCGTCTCTCCTTAGTTGAGTCACTTACCGGGGTTTCTCCCCTAAGCGATAGCCAGACGGATCCACAGTCAGGCCCGTCTCATACTGGTGTTGGGCCGACACCTGTGATTCCACCTATGGCTCCTCCAGTCACACCTTCGATTCCTGAGCCGAACCATGCATCTTCGTCTGCTCCGCCTTCTGATAGGTTTGAGTAGATGATGCTGTTGATGCAGTAGCAGCAGATTCAGCAGCAACAGCACCAGCAACAGCAGTTTCTGTCTTCCATGGCTGGCATCTTTGCTCAGTCGGTGGGGGTGACTCCACCTGCTTCACCTATGCACCCATCTGGGGGCGCTAGTGCGAGCGGTACATTTGAGCAATTCCAGCGCTTATGACCTCCCACATTTATGGGTTCTCATAGACCCAAGGAGGCCGAGTACTTGATTGATCGCATCTCTAAGATGGTGAGACCGCTGCACTGTTCAGAGGTTGAGCAGGTCGAGCTTGCCTCCTTCATGTTTGAGAAGGAGGCCAATTTATGGTGGGACAGTGTTCTTCGCGCTGCTGAGGAAGGATATAAGTGGTCATGGCAGGCGTTTGAGGCACGCTTCCACGAAAAGTATTTTCCGGTTACGTACCGACACGAGAAGGAGAGTGAGTTCCTTTGCCTCCGTCAGGGAGGAATGTCGGTGACAGAGTATGAGAACCGATTCACTAAGCTAGGTCGCTATGCTCCCTTGATTCTGAGCGATCAGCAGATGAGCATGCGGTGCTTTTCTGAGCGATTGAGGCCTGAGATCCGATCGAAGATGTGCTATGCTAGCATATCTTCCTATGCAGAGTTAGTGAGCATGTCCTTGCGAGCTGAGCAGGACGGGGACAAGTCATCCCGTATGCGAGCACCTATAGTTCCTAGGCCACGACCTGACTTTCAGAGTGCACCTTTTCTCGGCAAGAGGCCGCGGGTAGATTCTCCTCCGAGGCGATCAGCGCCGCCGGCTCACCAGGTGCGAGCTGATCTTCGCTGTTCGTACTGTGGGAAGATGGGGCATTTGGATCGTACATGCTTTTCAGGTATGTGGGATAGTGGTTTTACTCCACCGCAGAGGATCAGCCATCCGATGCCTCAGGTTATATCACCTCCACCTCTTCGTTCAGCGCCAGCTCATCCATCCTTCAGACCTTCTGTACCTAACTTCAGGCCACCTCAGCGGCCCATGGTTCCTCCACCGAATCGTCAACAGCAGGCTTGAGTTTATGCGCTCTCAGCTAAAGCACCTATGCCTGACTTGGTGCCGAGATCCTTCGAGGTTACAGCTCACATTGCAGTTATTCCTATTTCTATGTTGGTGGATACAGGGTCCACTACCTCTCTTATATCGTATGCAGCAGTTAGGCGTCTGAGTTTGGGCACTATTTCTATGAAAGGAGTGACGCTCACTACCGCTACAGGGATCTCCTCTGCTATGAATAAGCGTTGTTTGGATTGTTTGATCGATCTTGGGAGTGGATCGATTCTTGTTGGCTTTTTTGTCGCACCTCTTTACCATTACGATGTCATTATGGGTATGGATTGGCTCACGAGGATGCGAGTAGAGATTGATTGTGAAGCAAGGTCGGTGACAATCCATGGACCTGACGGTGAGACAGTTACTTTCCCAGTTCAGGTCAGTTACTCTTTTCGTCTTAGTTATTATACTTCTCTGTTGGAGAGTAGTGTTGAATCAGCATTTGAAAGCACGCCTATAGTTCGGGAGTTTGAAGATGTGTTTGAGTCGATTCCCGGATTACCCCCTCAGCATCAGATTGACTTTACTATCAATCTCATGCCTGGTGCAGCGCCCATTTCTTTGCCCACCTATCGTATGCCTCTGAGTGAAATGGAGGAATTAAGGAAGCAGATAGATGGTTTGTTGAATTTGGGCTTTATTCGGCCTAGTGTGTTTCCTTGGGGAGCACCTGTCCTGTTTCTGAAGAAGAAAGATGGTTCCTTACGATTATGTATTGATTATCGCAGGTTGAATCTGGTAACTGTGAATAATAAGTACCCTTTGCCTAGGATCAATGATTTATTTGATCAGTTGAAGGGGGCATGGTACTTTTTCGAAGGTTGATCTGCAGTCAGGGTATCATCAGTTACGCGTCAAGAATGATGACGTGTAGAAGACTGCTTTCAGGATTAGCTTTGGCCACTATGAGTTCCTGGTGATGTCGTTCTGTCTTACGAATGCACCGGCCGTGTTCATGGATCTGATGAACAGGGTGTTTCGGCCATTCTTGTTCCGATTCGTCATTGTCTTTATCGATGACATCTTGATATATTCTGCGAGTCGGGAAGAGCACGAGGAGCACTTAAGAGCGGTTTTGGATACTCTTAGGAAGAATCAGCTTTTTACGCAGTTCAAGAAATGCGATTTCTAGAAAGAGGAAGTCAAGTTCCTGGGACATGTGGTGTCCAAGGAAGGGATAGCTATCGATCTTGCTAAGGTAACTGCAGTTCAGGATTGGAAGCAGCCTGGTTCAGTTACTGAGGTAAGAAGCTTTCTGGGTCTAGCAGGCTATTATCGACGCTTCATATGAGACTTCTCGAAGATAGCCAGACCGTTGTCTCAGTTGACACGGAAAGATTTGAAGTTTGCTTGGAATGAGAGGGCGGAGATAGCTTTTTAAGAGCTGAAGGATAAGTTGACGTCCGCCCCTGTGCTAGTATTGCTAGAGCAAGGGGTTAAGTATATTATATATACTGACGCCTCTCGCATTGGCCTGGGTTGTGTCTTATGTAGAAGGACAGGGTGATTGCTTATGCTTTAAGATAGTTGAGGAAACACGAAGAAAATTACCCTACACACGACCTGGAGTTGGTAACTGTCATTTTCGCATTGAAGCTCTGGAGACATTACCTCTACGGAAAGGAGTTCGAGCTCTTTTACGACCACAAGAGCCTTAAGTATATTTTCATGCAGCGTGACTTGAATATGAGGTAACGTCGATAGATGGAAACATTGAAGGACTTTAAGTTCGATGTTTCTTACCATCCGGGCAAGGCGAACCTTGTGGCAGACGTGTTGAGTCGCAAGAAGACTATAGAGTTTGCGGCTCCGCTAATGATAACAGAATGGGACATGTTGGAGTTTGTGTGAGACTTTGAGCAGAAACTTACGGTGGAAGAGCCGTATGTGGTTATCGCACACATTCGTGTACAACCCGTCATGGACGAGAAGATCGTTGCAACTCAGGCAGATGATGAGCTTTTGGCGAAGATGAGAAAGCGGGTTGGTATAGATGAGAACTCCGAGTGGAGTGTTGGTTCCGATGGGGGTCTACGATTTCATGGCCGGTTATGTGTCCCAGACATTCCTGACTTGAGATGGGAGGTTCTCGAGTTAGCCCATAGTTCTAAGCTTGCGATGCATCCAGGTAGCACGAAGATGTAATAAGATATGAGAAGATTTTATTGGTGGGACAACATGAAGGTCCACATTGCTGAGTTTGTATCTCGTTGTCTCACGTGCCAGCAGGTCAAGGCAAAGCATCGCCGACCTCCTGGGCTGCTTCAGGCCATGCCCATAGCAGAATGGAAGTGGGACTTCATCTCTATGGATTTTATTTTAGGGTTGCCGAGAACGAGGAAGGGACATCACTCTATTTGGGTGATCGTCGACCAATTGACGAAGTCAGCTCATTTCTTACCGATCAGAGTCACAAACTCTTCGGACGAGTTGGCTAGGTTGTATATCAAGGAGATTGTATGTCTGCATGGAGTTTCCTTGGAGATTGTGTCTGACAGAGACACGCGTTTCACATCTATCTTCTGGACTCGTATCTAGGAAGCGATTGTTGTGAAATTGAAGTTTAGCACCGCGTTTCATCCACAGACAAACGGGCAGACGGAACGTGTGAATCAGATTCTGGAAGACATGTTGCGAGCTTGTGTTTTGGATTTCAAGGATAGTTGGGATGATTGTCTCCCTTATGTAGAGTTCGCGTATAATAATAGTTTATAGGCGAGTATTGGCATGGCTCCCTATGAGGCATTGTATGGTCGCCCGTGCAGATCACCGCATTGTTGGGCAGAAGTTGGTGAGCGTAGTTTGATTGGCCCGAAATTGGTGCAGGCGACTTCAGAGAAAGTTGACATTATTCGACGTTGACTTCTGACAGCCCAAAGCAGGTAGAAGAGTTATGCTGATACGAGGCAGCGACCGCTTGAGTTTGAGGTTGGAGACCATGTATTTCTTAAAGTTTCTCCTATGAAGGAAGTTCTGCGGTTCGGTAAGAAGGGAAAGCTCACGCCGAGATTTATTGGTCCATTTCAAATTCTGGATTGAGTGGGAGCGGTAGCATACCGCCTTGCTTTGCCCACACCACTTGTCGGCGTGCATAACGTATTTCATGTTTTATGCTGAAGAAGTACGTTCCTAATCCTTCGTATATTATCAGTTGGGAGCAGGTGCAGTTGAGCAAGGATGCCACATATGTACTGCGACCGACGCGTATTCTAGACAGGAAGGAGCACGTATTGCGTAGTAAGGTCATCCCTCTTGTGAAAGTTCTATGGACGCATCATAGTGAAGAAGAGGCTACTTGGGAGTCTGAAGCTGAGGTCAGAAAGAGCTACCCTCAGATCCTTGAGGAATATGAGAAGGTATGAATTTTGAGGACGAAATTTTTCTTTAAGGGGGGTAGATTGTAATGACTCAGAAAATTTTGTGCCAAGACCCGAGTACTACCTCTATTTTCCTTAGAAGCTATTTATGGGTTAATTAGTGCTAAACTCGATTGCTTGTGAAATTAGCATCAATCACTTTAAATTTGATCTGCAGGACTCAAAACCTGTAGAATAGTTAGCGCTATGTTACTCTGAAATCTAGGATTCAACACTAAATCCAGTTGCTCTCGGGAATTTTTAGAAGCTTTGGATCGGACCAGGATCGCGCATCAAAAGTCCGATAGCGATGATCTTAGACAGTTATGGTCACTATGTTGGACTTGGCCATCACCTCAAAAATCAAGTCCAGATGATGTTCTGGGTCGTTTTGATTGAGTTCGGAGTGAAGAGTGTGAGAACGGTGAGAAATTAAATGTGATTTTATGAAATCTGAGTCGTGTCGCTTACGCAACGATTTTAAGCAATCTGACCGTTGGATTCTAACCCAATTTCACCCTCGGATCAGGGAAGATGGCCCAGGCAGGTCATAGTGCTTGTGGACCTGATCGAGTTTTGGTGACCGTTGAATTGAGTGTGGTCCGCCATGGCTGATCTGTAGATCCGATCGGTACGAAAACTCAGTCTGACCTAGATCCATGGTCAATGAACTTAAGTCCGACTGCACGTGGAAAAAGGCCCACCGAAAGTGCTCTGTTGGATCGAGAGAGACCTGATTTGGTTATAACCTAAGTATACTTTGGCCCTGGGGCTATTTTCATCAATGTTAGGCCTATATATAGACCTTAAAACCCTAACTCTCTTTTCCATACGAATTTCCTAACCCTAGCTAAGAAAGAGAGAGGAAAAGAGAGAGTAAGTGAGAGAGAAGTTGGTGAATCATTTGAGATTCTTTCCTGTTACTCTACATCCTTAAACCATCACTTTTGAATCGTTATTCCGGGGATTCTAAGTTCATCTTTGGGTAAGTTAACCTAACCCTAATCTGTTTTAGAGCTTAGAATGGTTTATGTGTGTTGTATCTCATTTCTATTCTTGCCTTAGGTCATCTAGTCGCCGTTGACGAAGACATATCGTCTGAATCAGTTCAGTGCGCTATTTCTGGTTTTAGGTGCAGACTTTAATTGTAAGACCCGTGTCCTAGTTCGTATTGTTCCGTTAGCTTCCGCGGTCCTTCCGGTCAATTCTGACAACCTTCGCACCGTATCCGGCATTTGCGCATGATCCTAAACCAGGTCCCGCGCACCAACGTCGGCTTGATCCGAAAGTTGTATCATAGCGACCGCGTCATCGCTGCGGTTCCAATGCCGTGACTTGCGCACCGAACCGATACCCAGGCAAGAAGATGCCGATCTGTGTTTATTCCAAAGAAATACCGCGCGTTGCGAATTTCGAGAGAATTTCTACAATTCGTCCCATCAATCAACCATTAATGCAAGCCTTACCTCATGTACAACAACCCATTTCCTCCCTTTTCAAAAGTCTACCCTCTTTCCACCTCACCACTCCTCTTTTTCCCATTTTCAACAACAACCATACCACCTTTACAAAATTTCAACCCAACCCATCACCCATCACACCTCACCCATCCATATCACCTCTCTCTCTCTCTCTCATTTCTCAAATCTCCAAGCAACTCAAGCCTCTCAAACGTCCAAGCTTTCCTTTCCCTCCCAATTGTGGTCCACCTTCTCATCTTCCATCTCAACCATCTAAACCCCATCAACCTCCATCAAAGTTGAAGCTAAGGAGTATTGGAGTCTAAGGGACCAAGAAGAAGGAAGATAAGGTGGGTGATTTGTCATATTTTAAATTTTAAGGCCCACTTGTTGGTGGGACCCATTTGGATGTATGTGATTTAATCAAGAGGGCCCATAGTGGCGGGGTTCCTCTATCTCACCGTATATCTCTCTCACTATCTCTCTCTCTCTCTATCTCTCTCTCTCTCTATTTCTTTGTAATGGTGTGGATCCCACCAATATGTGTTACATATACCCCGTCCATCTACATTAGACGGTGTGGCCCACTCTATTACAGGTGATGATCCACACCATCCACTGTTTGGATGGGCCCAATGCATCTTTTTATATGTATATATATATATGTTATATTTTATATAATATATGTATATAATATATAATGTAATATGTATTTTTATATATATATAATATAAGATATATATTAAATGTATACGTATAAATATTGGTGGGCCACGTCCACGTCGGACCCACCACAATGATGTGGATATGAAAGTCGTCCAGCGTCTCTGGACGTTGGACTTTGCAAACAGTGAAGTGTTAACTGGCATGGGCGTGTACTTAAAAAAAACAGAGAGAAAGAAATGGTGGGCCTCTCATGCAAGCCCTACCTTGATTCAGGTATTTAATCCAAGCCGTTTATCCTCTTCCTTGGATTATTTTAGGCATTGAGCAAAATTTTGGAACCAATACGGTTCTCGAGCGGGCCATACCATAAGAAATAGACGTATCACCATTGAAACCCACTTTGACCCTTCCATTCGCCAGCAACACATTGCATATTGGTCTCATTTCGTCGATCATGAGTCATAGAATCCTATGGCTGGGTCGGATCGGACTGATGTGGGCCCTACCATAGAAAATCCACAGAAAAACTATTTTTCAAAAAAAAAAAAAACAGACAAAGGGAGGTAGCAGCGCTGACGCTGCTGCTGCCACTGCATGCTGGCAGCTGACGGACGGACGAGCTGGGGCTCACGGCCCCAGCTGTGGGCCCCACTTTGATGCGTTCGACCATCAGCACCGTGCATTTGATGGGTCCCCACGGACTAGCCGTTCATCCCAAAAATTGGCCTTATACAGAACTCATGTGGGCCATACCATTTAAAATCATGTGAAGACATGCCAAAACATATAAAATCACTTGGTGGGGCCTACCTGAGTTTTGGATGTCACTGAAATTTGGTCTGGACCATTAGTCCAGTGGGACACACAAAATGGGTGGGCTGGATCATGGACCACATCACGGTGGGCCCTAGTTTTGGGGGCTCCTCAATGGTTGAATGGCAAATAAACAATACCGTGGACCAGGGTCCACGGGACCTTGCAACAGATTGGATGACGAATAAACATCACAGTGGACCCTGCCCTGGTCCATGTGACCTTACGAACGGTTAGATGGCAGTGGGCCCCAGTCCAGTGGGCCCTCCCCTAGTCCACAGGATTTTATGAATAGATTGGATGGCAATAAATGCTACCGTGGCCCATGGTCCACGTGAACTGTTTGGATGGCAAATAAACATCACAGTGGGCCCTACTTGGGTCCACGTGGCTTTATGAACAGTTGGGTGGAAAATAAACATTATGTTGGGCCCTAAGTTGGGTGGAAAATAAACATTATATTGGGCCCTAGGCTGGGTGGAAAATAAGCATTATGGTGGGCCCCACATATGTATGTATTGTAAACTACACCCTCCATTAGTGTGGGCTCCATCATGATGCATGTGTTTCATCTAACTGTCCAACTATTTTAGAGATGATTTAAGGCCCATTGCTGAGGCCCACCTTGATTTGTATAGGGCCCATATTATGAGGCCCATTGTAAAGCATGTAAGAATCGTGTGTTTAGACCAGCTTGATGTATTTGTGAAATGCCCACTAAGGCCCACTTGAGATATATGAGCCCATGGTTTGAGGCCCATTTGGTGTATTTGGGCCCTTGGGTCGACGCCCAACAAGATTTATATAAAGCCCATTACAAGGTGACTCTACCATGGTTCATGCCTTGGGAACAATGTTGGTTTGATGTCCACATTACAAGTACAATGTTGGTTAAATGTCCGCATTGTCACTCTCCCTAAGGCCCATTAATAGGCCCATACCTGTAATATATAGGCCGTCTAGGCCCATCTTCATTTTGATCAGAGCCCATCACCACATAATATGTATAACATAGATCCATGATTCATGATCATACACATCATATGTATGCCTGATATGAGAAGTGACTGATCATAGCATATGCCTTCGGGCAGATCGTTATGGGCTTCCTGATAGGCGGAGTCGCCCCATATGAGCGCTCGGTACGCGCAGGATTGTTGCATGTTTGGTAGGGTGATTCATGCACTTGCATTTGTGTGATCATAATTATTGTATGTCCTAGCAACATCAGGGCCATAGCCTCCACAGACTCATCGTGGGTGGCTGGGTTGGATACCGAAAATGTTTGGTTCTAGCATACGGGCGCTATGGATGTCCCTGGGTGAAAATCCCTAAACCCGATGGTACCAGAGGATGACTCCAACGTCGAGACCGAGTGGATATATGAGCGCACGAGGGTCGAATACCAGGAGGCCGCGTCTCCCACTGTGTCGTGGTCGGTTGGAAAGGGGTGTGGCCTTACTCGTCCGAGGGTAGGGGGCAATACTAGGCTGAGTTTGACCAGCTCTCGAATGGGTCCGCTATTGACGTGCCAGATAGGTATTGGCAGACTATTGGCCAGGCGGATAGTGAGGTTTCTTACGCTCACTTGGACTGTGCGGCTAGGAGAGCGACAATGCTATTTGGAGTGTATTGAACCCCGGTAATTATCCAGAATGAGAACTGTACTGATATATGATGAGGTTTGACATGCTTGAGTTGCATCTCGCATCGCATGGCCATGTTATGGCCGATAGCATTCATATCTTACACCGCATAGCCTTGGTACGGCTGATTGCATTCATGTACTCATCACCATGATTCTGCATTCCTCTGACCTTGCGTTCTGAGCATACTTACATTGCACACACACTTACACCACCCTCTAAGCTTTCTATAAGCTTATGCACGATTGATGCGTGCAGGTGACGCCAGGATGCAGTCGCAGCCATAGTCTCGCCATAGTTGGAGTGTGCAGCCGAGCTTCTGGAGTTTTGTTTCTTTTGTTACATTGTATTTCCCCTTTCTGTCACATTGTATTAAAAAGTTTTTGATCATAGTGGATTTTGTGGTGGTGTTCTTGTGGTTATTGTTGTGGGTTATGCTTTTGTTATGCTCATTATGAATCAGACTGATGATTTGAAACCCTCCTTGTAGTCTCCCAGGATCGGAACCTGGTGAATGGGTGCCGGGATCCGAGAATGGGGTTCTACGGAGGCTGTCGGCGCCGGATTCGGCGATCGAGAATTTTGTGAGCCCGGTTTCCGAGTTCGGGGCGTGACATTAATCGTATAGGTTATGGTTTTCAAGGCTTTCAATGCTAGCTAATGGTTTATTCTTGTTATGGATGAAATTTCACATGCCAAATGCTATGTTTATTTTGCGTTCCTGATATGCATGTGTTATATTGAGATTTGTGTATTCTATGTATATGTAGGAAGTACCGTATACGTGTAAAATATGAACATGTGTTTGTCATGATTATCTGTCGTGTACTTGTGCTAATTGTATGTGTGACAACTCCTTGGCAAAAGGAATTGTCCAAATGTGTGTATTCCAACATACGTCATGTATGTTGACCTATGTATTCTAAGTGTTTGAAGAAATGTCTAAATGGTCGAAAGGGTGATATATTAACCTAATTGCGGGCATTGAGAAGCGATTCTCAACACTCCTATTGATGTGTATGATTTACCACATACAAGTCATATTCCTTGTTGTTTAATTTCAAGTATTACTTATGTGAAAATCCATGTTAAGTTGATACTCTTCAAATGCTCACATACCACATGATTTGAGTTATTGTTCCATTACTATTCTAAATTGTCGATATGAATATCTGTTATAATGGAATATGTTTGGGACTATAAATTAGTCCAGGATATCAGTAATCGGCTTTGAGTTCATGGCTGAGGTTGCTTTCGCCACGAAGGACATGATTTGACGAACCAGAGTCGTATTAGAGTTGTCGGCAGTGGTTTGGCCACACGGAGTGTTTACGCACTCTATGTCATTCAACCCAACGTGCGCTCGTGCTAGTCGAGTTCGTCAAGTAACCCGATTGTCCGATGTATGTTCACCATGTATGGACGCTATTGTATGAATCTAGGGTACCAAACTTACCGATGAAATCCTGTTAACCATGGTACCTTGATCCGCTAAGACTCATGAGCCGGACATGGTGGTATAGGACACCGTGGTCGAGCTGTCGGCCTACGCTGAGGTGACGAGCCTCCCCGTAGTGACCAGTGAGCAACCAAACTCGTGAGCCGATTATGGTAGTATGAGACACTATATTCGTGCTGTCGGCCTACATTGATTGGTGACGAGCCCTTTGTAGTGATCTCGAGCATACCTTGATATCGCATTGAGGTGACGAGCCTTACTGTAGTAACAAAGGTATGATAGGCGTGCATTGATTTGTGACGAGCGCTTTGCAATGACCTAAAACCATATGATCGTATGAGATTGTCTAGGACTGACGACACTAGAATGGATCACTGTTTGGAAATTGATATGAGGAAGGTACCTTAGCTTCCCAATCCTGCTGTATGAAAAGGACTAATAACAACTTGGTAATCATGTTCATGCACCGCATTGCATGTGCCTGGAAGAGGTGGAGCACTTGAGGTGATGTCATGCGTAACGTAAGATGAAGACGCTGAGGGTGTATAGGCGAGGGCACGCATCATTCTACATACATCCTTGCACCAACAAGAGTAATTAGGACATGTTTAATTGTTCTGTTTTATCATTACTGTTTGATTGAATTGATAACATGTTAACCTTTGCTTTATTGTTCCACTGAGTTGATCATTCACTCCCACTTTCTGGGGCAGTGTTTAAACACCCACCAGACTCTGTCTTAGATGCAGATGTTGATGCGACCCCTGAGGCAGAGCAGGAGTTCGAGGATGATGAGGTTGCATTTTCTTTCATGCAGTTTTCAGGCGGGTTCTTGTGAGCCATGTCCTGATGCGTGGGAATTCTGGGTTTCTTTTGGAATAGATAATGTCTTTTAATGCTTGTATTTTTGATAGCAACACTTGTAATATGACCTGGTATGTATACGTATTTCAGGGACTTGCACACGTACACATATGTTTCTTTTAAGTCTTCCGCTTGCGTCTTTCACTTATCCCTGAATTATGTTTGCAGTTTGGCTTAATCTATTCCATGGTTTATGTACTCATACAAACAACATACATCCATCATTAAATATGTTGCATAAGTGATGTTTTGAAACTCGGGAGCTGAGTTATGCTCGACCCCCGAATTTCAGGGCGTTACAACTTCACTACACCTCGTCCAGCGTCCCTGGACGCTGGATGGATGACGTGGATATTTTTCATCAAGGTGGGTCTGACGTGGACGTGGCCCACTTAATTTGGATCAACATAATATTTGTGTTTTCCCATCATCTAGATCCTCCAAGTGGGGTAGCAAAGTGGGTTGGTCCCCATGTTTGGACAGCCATGGGGTCCATTTGATGGATGGTCTAGATATCATATACACTCACACATGGGCCACAAAATAAAGGGAGTAGAGAGAGAGAGAGAGACACGTGATGATGGAGGGCTCCTTCACTATGAGACCTCCCTTTCCATGCATTCAATGATACATCAAGTGGATCCCATTACATGTGGGCCTACCATTCAAAATCAATGGTGGAGATTCCTTCTTCGCCAAAATGGAAGGTCTAGATGACCCTATTTATGCAAGAAAAATAAACATCATCATAAAATGATCATGAGAATCAAGGTGGGCCATCGGCCACACCTAGGGTCCAAAGTGAGATCTATACCATCAATCAGTAGGCCTCAATTGGCCCATCATTAAAAAGTGAAATCTAAGCCTTTAGAAGCACCTACCATTCGAGCTTCTTGGTCCGATGAAACAACAATCTTCTTGTATCTCACTTTGATGGAAGGTGATGAGAATTGAAGGGCTAGGATGATGGATCTTGGGATAGAAAGTGGGCCACACAACACACTCTTTTCTCTCTTTGAAAATGCTTGGACGTCCACCACTTTGCTTGCTTAAAAAATGTGAAGAGAAAGAGAGAGAGAGAGAGAGAGAGAGAGGATGGTTGTAAGAGAGGTGATGGGTGTGAGTGATGGATGTGAGTTGATAGGTGTACTTGACATGTATGGGTGTGTAAGAGAGAGAGAGAGAGAGAGAGAGAGGAAGAGTTGACTTTAGGGTTACTGTTGTACATGACATGAGGTGATTGATTGATTAATTGATATACAAGACACGGCGTTGGAACCGTGGCAACGGCGTGGTCACAATGGTATAAGTCTCAAATTGAGCCAAGTCAGATCTACGGGATACGACTTAAGGTCATGCGCAAACATTGATTATAGGTTGCGAGTTGCCGAAATTCAACGAGAAGGATCGCGGGAGTTGACGGAACAGTATGGACTAGGATACGGGCCTTACAACCTGTACCACCATTAACAAATAGATACAATTTTCTTCCTCCATGGTGGGATTTGTTCTCCCCCTTTTTGTCAGTCATTGGCAAAGGGCAATATAACAATATATGTTGACTGAAGATGAAGCAAAAAGATATGGGAGAATCAAAAGAGACCCAGATATTACCATACATATCAGATACATCTCAAAAATGTAAAATCAGTAAGAGACAAATGTAAAATAGATAATGACATCTCTATTTGCATGGAAACCATTTATGCATAGCAGGTCAAAGGAGAGCAGTGATTTTAACAGAACATAGAGAGAAAAGTCATAAATCACAAACCAATTCTCAATTGTTAAGGAATATGCAGGAGAAAGACAATCACAATTCATACTAGCATTTCATAGAACTTCACGCATAATTAAGAATGGGGATATATGACAGCAAGGATATATGAATTATAAATCAACCAAAATAAAATATCCAAAATAAAAACTGCCCAAGCATGGCAATCTTTTAGCATCATCCCAAAACATTCTAACAAAAATATCTAGCCCAACGAAAAGTATGCTAAAAAAAATATGTCAGCTTTGTAAAAAAAATTGATCACAGTGTCCATGCCCAGACACATTCATACGCCTACACCTCCACCGGCTAGAGTGCACAAGGCCCTTTAGCCATTAATAATTCAAGAATCTGTTGCATATTGTTCTGGAGAGCATCCATCCAGTCCTCTATCCCTGACAATCGTCATTCACAGTTATACAGTTGCTCATCCATCCCAGCTAGTCCATTCAGTAGATGACGTTCAAGTACATGATGTCGGTGATTTGTGACTGATTCCAGACTGCAGAGAGGTGTCCAATTAGATCCCCAAGGCATTTGCACATTTGGCTGCTGGCTGCTTGCACCTAATGGTGGAGGACTATCAGCATGAGAGTAGGCTGAAATGTACACCTGTTGAACTGCATCATGATCGAACCATACTTCAGGATGTACTTTATCTGATGTCACCAGCAGTCCTACCCACTATGCGAGTTTACAGATGAGGGACGGAAATGGAAGTGTATCAAGATGATCCCCCTTGATTATCCTAATCAGTTGCTCTAAGATAAGAGTGGGCAAACACACAGGAACCTCTTGATATACATCATACATGACATTTAGAACAAAGGGGTTTAGTCTGGTGCTTTTGGCATCACATGGATACACGTTCGTACTGAAGATACTGTGGAGGATTTTGAACAAGGTTCCTAAATATTTCAGAGGAAGTATGTTTTCATCATTCCTAGGAATTGTAGCACCTTGACACAGTGCACGCGTAATTTCCCCCCACATACCTAATTCATGTAGACTTCTCGCAATGAATGGGATTCGAGTCACGCCAAAGTCTAAAACATGTCCAAGAACCATTAGAGTAATGAGTTTGGTTTGGTGCACAAATTTCAAACGAATACATGACGGATAATCCCGAACAATGTGGCAACAATTGAAGAATTACTAGATCATTTCATATTAGTAGGGACCACCCATGTTGAGTACATTTTGCCAGCTAATTGTTTCTAACGAGAGATCTGCCCCATAAGGTTCAATAGCACTGTTGAGAACAATATGATCCACGATCATGACTTGTTCCCAATTCGATTGGTTTAGAGGTGATCGAGTTACATTTTTCCCTTTCATAGCTTTAGAAGATTTTGAGGAAGAGAGATCCTTACCTTTGCCCTTATCCATCTTTCTTTCTCCTCTTAATTGTATGGAAGGCAGCAAGGAAATGGAAGAAACCAGAGAAAATGAAAGCAAATGTGTATGTGCCTTTCATGATTCCATTCGGATTTTATAGAAGATTTGTCTATGTCATCGAAGTGGTTTCGATAGAATTGAACATAGGCTCATAAATTTATTGAAGACTGTGGCGATGACTATTGGGAAAACCCAACAGTCGTTGGCAAATTCCAACAATCACTAGCTTATCTTTCTGAGAGCCGTCGATTACATCGATAGTGAACTTCAATATTATCGACATTTTAATCTCGATGATATCGAACATGACTTGATATCATCGAGTATGTAAAGATTCAACACGTGTGTTAACATAACTAACATGGTTAATTCATGAAGATTTGACTTTGGTGTTTATAATTAGCTAAGAATATCTCAGTTTGAAGATTTTCCTATGTAGATCATTTTAACTGAGACTTTCATCAATGTGCACATATTTTGATTGATTTCTGGAGATCACTAAACCTGTTTGCATTAAGAGGTTTAGTTAGGATATCGGCAAGTTACTTTTCTGTAGACACATAATCCAACACAATAATCTTATCTTTAACAAGTTCTCGGATAAAATAATGACTGATGTCAATATGTTTGGTCCGAGAGTGTTGAACCAGATTTTTAAAATATTGATAGCACTTGTGTTGTCACAGAAGAGGGTTATTGTGGATTGCTCAATCCCATAATCCAACAACATTTGTTTCATCTAGAGAAGTTGTACACAGCAACTTCCTGCAGCAATATATTTGACCTCGGCAGTGGACAGAGATATTGAATTTTGCTTCTTGCTCTGCCAAGAGACCAGGCAATTTTTGATATAAAAGCATCCTCCACTTGTTGATTTGTGGTCATCCAAATTTTCAGCCCAATCAGCGTCAGAATATCCAGCAATGGTAGTGGATGTTTCAAATGGGTACCATAGGCTGAAAGAGGTTCCTGCTATATATTTGATGATTCTCTTAACAGTTGTTAGATGGGATTCCGTAGGATCTGCCTAATATTGAGCACACACTCCCACACTGAATGATATATCTAAACGACTGGCTGTGAGATACAATAGGCTTCCTATCATACTTCGCTAAAGATGTTGATCCACACTTTTACCATTAATGTCTTTGGAGAGTTTAAGTGTAGTGCTCCTGGGCGTATGATAAGTATGACCATACTCGAGTCCAAATCTTTTCACTAAGTCTTTTACATATTTGGTCTGACATATAAAGATTCCATCATTTAATTGCTTCACTTGTAAGCCTAAAAAGAAATTCAATTCACTGACCATACTCATTTCAAATTCAGACTTCATGAGAATGGAAAATTTATATGCAGTATCTTCACATATAGAACCGAAGACTATATCATCCACATAGATCTGGGCAATGAGCAATGAATCCTTTGTCTTTTGAGTGAACGGTGTTTTATCTACACTCCCCCTATATAATTTATGATCCAAAAGGAATTTCGTCAAACGTTCATACCAAGCACGTGGTGCTTATTTGAGACCATAAAGTGCTTTGCTCAGACGATAGACATGATGAGGATACTTAGGATCTAAATATCCCTTAGGTTGTTCCACATAAACTTCTTCATCAAGTTCCCCATTAAGAAATGTACTTTTCACATCCATCTAAAATAGTTTAAATTTTAATGCACATGTAATAGACATGAGAATCCTGATAGACTCAGGACGAGCTACAGGAGAAAATGTTTCATCCAAATCAATGCCTTCTATCTGTGAATATCCTTGAGCTACCAACCTTGCTTTATTCCTGATCACATTACCAGATTCATCGGATTTGTTCTTGAAGACCCATTTGGTTCAAATGATATTTGTTTCGAGTGGGCTGGGAACCAATTGCCATACATCATTTCTTTGGAATTGTTAAAGTTCTTCTTGCATAACATTTATCCAATGTTCATCTTGAAGAGCTTCCACAATGTTCTTGGGTTCAATCTTTGAGGTAAAGTAAAAATGACTATAGATATTTTCTATCTGTTGTCAAGTTCTTACACCATCATTAGGATCTCTAATGATTTGCTCTCGAGGGTGATCCTTAATGATGGGTAGGTTGGATGACGGTTATGGTTCATTAGATGATGAAGTTTTGTTATTTGATTTATCTATAATGTATGAATCCACATCATCTTCTAATTCATTCAAGGGGCTATCTTCTTCATGGGGCTAGTCATCAACCACCACATTGATTGATTCTTGAATAGTGTGGGTCCTTAGATTGTATACCCTATAAGCATGACTATTCAAGGCATACCCCAGAAAAATACCTTCGTCACTTTTAGACTCAAATTTTCCTAGGTGATCTCTATCTCTCAAGATATAACATTTACTGCCAAAGACACAAAAGTATTTCACACTAGGTTGTTTTCCATACCATAGTTTGTATGGAGATTTGTTCAAACCTGCTCTAAGATATACTCTATTTATTATGTAGTAGGCGGTATTGACTGCTTCAGCCCAGAAGCTTTTCTCCATATCTTTTCCATTTAACATAACTGACCCCATTTCCTGCAGTACTCGATTTTTCCTTTCAACAACTCCATTCTGTTATGGAGTTTTTGGGGCTGAGAATTCATGACAGATTCCTTTCTCATCACAATATCTTTCAAATCGCTCATTTCCAAATTCACCACCACGATCAGTCCTAATGCGATTTATGCAATATCCTTTCTCATTTTGAAGTCGCTTTGCCAATATTACAAATTCATCAAAAGCATCAGATTTTTCCCGAAGGATTGCAACCCAAGTAAATTGGGTGTAATCATCTACTACCACCAGGAAGTATCTTTTTCTGCCATGACTTTCAACTTTGGTGGGACCAACTAGGTCTAGATGTAATAGATCCAGTGGCTTTGTTGTTGCTATGGTGGTTGTCTTTTTGTGACTGACTTTTATTTGTTTACCCTTTAGACAATCACCACAAACAACTTTGTCTTCTTTTCTAATCTTGGGAAGTCCTCTAACCAAATTTCTTGAACTTAACTGGCTAAGTTTCGGTAGTGAACATGTCCCAGCCTTTGGTGCCATAATTTGGATTCACTCTTTACAACCATATTACATTTTGTGGATAATACACTCTCATTCGTACTTTCAATAATGTAGCAGTTGTCACTTGTGCATAAACCTTTTATGATAGATTTTACTATATGGCCTAAGATTTTACACACATTTTTTGAGAAGGTGACCAAATGTTCTTTGTTGTAGTTTTGAGAGATACTAAGGAGATTATGTTTTAGACCTTCTACATAGAGAACATTTTTAAATTTGGGAAGTCTTGGTCCAGCCATCATTCCTTGCCCAATAATTTTGGCGGAGCTCCCATCTCCAAACGTGACTGATCCACTATCAAAGTTTGAATACTCATAAAAATGAGTTTGGTCACCGGTCATGTGTCTGGAGCATCCACTATTAAGATACCATTTTGAACTATTGCCGACTTTTAGAGCAGTATGAATTACTAGGCAATTGTTCTAATATTTCACACTCTCTAATCCTACACTATTGGACATGATTCCAACTTCAGTCAAGATCACTCTCTAGGTGGTGAAGCCCTTAAGAGAGACCAGACTTTGATACCAACTAAAATTACGGCAATGACCGCTTTAGTTGAAGTAGAAATATGCCAATATGTCCAAGAGGGGGGTGAATATGACTTTTTAATATTTTATGATAATTTAAAACCTATCAACCCTATCATGAATAAATATGCAAGTATCAGGATTTCTTCAATGTAACTCCAATGGCTTCCAAGCCAAATAGAGGATCTAATCACAAAACTATTCAAAACATAAATAAGATAAGAAACATAGTTCAAGATGGATGTGACTGTGTGTGAGGTGTGATTTTACTTAGTTCCAGAAAATCATGTACACATGCAATATGAGAACATTCAGAGAAATCACATAAGCAGTAGAAGTAAATGGAAATCTCAAACACAGTTATTTTTATAGTGGTTCAACTACATGTCTACTCCACTTTCGACGGACGCACTCAACCCTTGAGTGTACCGGATCTCACTTACAGAGGATTTAAATCAGGTTCACCTCAAACCAGTACTACCTACACTAAGCTGACTCTAACGTATCTCCACGACACAAGTTTATGCCCCACACAAGAGCAAGGGTCAACACATAACACCCAGATTTTAGGCCACATAGGCCAAGGATCCACACAAGGAACCTGAAAGTTTATGCTCCCATGAGCAAGGGTTAACACACAGCACCCAGGTTTTAGACCACACAGGTCAAGGACCTACACAAGGACCTAAATTTATGCTCTCCACAGAGTAAGGGTCAACACACATCACCCCCACGTACACTCCCGTCGGAGGCCTCCTATGAGGACTTGAAAGGGGTGAGAAGCACCTTTGACCCAATCCTACAAAGGAATGATCACAAGGGTTCTCTGGACTCTAGTAACTTACAGATAAGTAGATGAGTCCCATTTAACACGCTGATGAAGATCTCCTCCTTTGATAACGAAGAATCTTCAGCTCCCTTGAACCGCAACACAGATGATGCTCCAATGTAAGGCAACGGGTTGGTCAAGGTTATGATGGAATCTTACTCTATTAAATATTTTCCTATATTAGAAACAAGTGATTCCAATCATCTATGCATTTAAGGTATCCAGCTCAATGATTTTCCATTAAGAAGGTAGCTACAGGATCCTTGAATTTGGAAGTTCATTCCCCAATCCACTCTATTGAATATTAATGTTGAGGGTGGATTGGAGGATGAACTCTTATAAGAGAAAAAGGCTTAGGGTATATGATCTGGATTTAAACACTCAAAAGCTCTATCTATTTTTTTTTACAAACAACCAAAGGCAAGCTCTCATTAAATAGCCAAAAAGTTTCAATAGATATAAAACAGTCATATTTTTGACAGAGTTCGATATCATCAAGCAGGGTTCGATATCATCGAGCGTATACTCTCGATAGCATCAAATTGCTACTCGATGACACGAACTCAATCTTTCAAACACTTTTAAACCTTTTTGCCAACTAGTCGAGGAAATTGAACACTCTTCGATGTCATAAAATTTTGAACTCCGATTTCATTGAAACAAGGTTCGATTCTTCGACATTTGAAAATCTCAGAGCAGATGGCTTTGAAACTTAACAGGTATTTGATATGATCTAGCATCTCTCGATATCATCAAAATTTGATTATTGATGATATCAATGACGGTGTCGATTTATCGATATTTTCAAGGAATTTTCCTATAAGCTTGCTGGATAATTTGTGTTCGATTTCAATGACATCGACCTGGTCTCGATATGATCGATATTTGAATATCGATTTTATCAAGAGATCCTCAATACTTAAAGTATTTTACTTGTAAGCTTGCTGAATAGTTTTGTGTCCTAATTCGATATCATCGAAGGTCTATCGATATCATCAAGGTTTGAATTTTGAGGATATCGAGACTTCCTTCAATATATCGAAAATCACATGATTTTCTTTAATAGCCTATTGGACACTTCTAACCAGTTGTTGATTTTATCGAGCTATCACGATGAACTCGAGAATCAAAATTCGATGATATCAAATAGTCCATCGATTCATTGATAATTTAGTCCAAAATTATTTGTAGTTGCTAGACATCTGAAGTCCTCAATTCAATAATATCAAGTGAGTTTCATGGACATCGATAACAAGGTTGATGTCATCGAACCACGTATCGATAAATCGATAAAGGTAAAAAACTTAGAGATTCATCTGATTTTGCAAAACAATTTTCTCACCTTAAACCCTAAGATGTTCTATCCATTTTTACGTGTTTTATATATCTGGTGTTTTGGGACATGGGATGTGAGGCTAAGTTTACCTTTGATGAGTTTGGGCACACATCCTATTGAGGCAGACGTTTAAACAATCTTCCTATGGGGCTCTTTGTCTTATTGACTCAACACTCACGCAAATTGACAAACCAAGGCACTTTCAAGCCACATCTCCCACTGTGTCATAGTCAGTTGGGAGGGGGTGTAACCTTACCCACCTGAGTGAGGGGGCAATATCTAGGTTGAGTTTGACCAGCTTCAGGAATGGGTCCGCTATCGACGAGTCGGGCCCGCTATTAGCAGGCGGATAGCGAGGTCTCTTCCACTTACCCAGTTGTGCGCTTGGATAGGTGCAATAAACTGGCGTAGAGTGTAATAGACCCCGATGATGATTCAAGAGATCTACAGTACTAATATATTGCATACTCATTTATTCATTCATTCACTATCTACTCGGGCTGGTGGTGCGCAACTATTTGTTACGTGTGCCTTCACAATGACCAGATTTCGGTTGGGGTACGCGACTAACCTGAGATCAGGAGTTTACCACATTGAGTCTGACTATCCAAATTTAGGTATGAGACTAGTTTGGATAGAAGTCCCTTGTGGTGGACCTCATAGCCTGTGATATTACGTACTATCATCCCAATTGCACACTCCAGCTTAGTCATTTCATTTGCATCGCATACTGCATTACATCCGTAAGCATATGACATTTTTGGTTGCTATGTTTTTGCACTTATATGGCCTAGACGGACTTAGTAGGATTTACATATTGCATTGTACTCTCAGCATCTGATATTTGGCTTTCTTGAACTCCTCATTTGCATAGCTAATTTATATTGCGTACTCTGATATTGTATGACTTATAGACTTGTAGTATTTTTACTTACTCTAATATTTTCATGCTTGACACTTATCTTGCGCACACACTTTCACCACCCTCTGCGCGTAGGCGGCATTAGGTCGCAACAGCGTCAAGCTTGGAGCGTATAGCTAACTTTTGGAGCTTTGATTTCGATATATGTATTTCTCTTTCAGCACTGTATTCAAATGTTTATATTAGTGGATATGTGATGATGATGTTGCCTTTGTGATTTGGGTAAACTTATGGTTATACTTATTACGAGTTAAAAGCGCATTTGAAAATCCTCCTTGTGGGATCCCAGGATTGGAATCTGGCATATGGGCGCTGGGAGTAGAGAATGGGGTACTACGGAGGCTGTCGGCACCGGATTCTACAATCAAAAATTTAATAAGCCCAATTTCTGGGTTTAGGGTGTGACAACACTCAACGGTTGAGTGCGTCCGCCGGAAGTAGAGTAGGCATGTAGCCGAACCACTATAAACGACTATGTTTGGGATTGATATTTTCACCATTCTATTTGTGTTTACTTTGAATGTTCTCGTAAAGCATGCTAACATGATTATTTAGAATTGATAAGAATCACATCCCACACACACACACACACACAGTCGCATCGTTCATTCATCATAAACTAAGATTGCATACTCTTTAAATACTGGATAATCGTATGATTGAATCCTCTATTTGGTTTGTAAGCCATTAGAGTTAAATTGGGGTCATCTTGATAGTTGTTTGTTAAATCAGGATTATGATAATGGGATTTTAAATCATCATAAAATTTTATAGTCCTATTCACCCCTCTCTAGGACACTTTGACTTATTCCTACTTCTACTATGTGCGGTCATTTCTGCAATTTCAAAAGAAGCCTCAAGAGGATGCAGTTCAAAAATTCATGCAAAACCAAGAGTAATTCAATTAGAATATGATATAAGCATTCCATGATCTCAAAACAATAATGGGAATGTTTGCATCGTCCGTTCAAAGGATTGAGTCACACTTAGCGAGTGGGGAGAAAGGGATGCTTTCAGCCCATCCCCTTCCTAATCCATTACCAAAATGTGAAATTAGTGACCCAAGCTCTTTAAATCAGATGGAGTAGGATAAGTCTATTACCACTCTAAGGAGTGGGAAGATTATTGACAAATCTATTCTGGTAAGGGCTGAAAAGCTTAAGGACTCGGAAGAAGATGAGAATGATAAACCTAGCATTGCTCCACAAGAGGAAGAACTAGAAAAAGTGTGTAAGCTGATTGCGCCATTCCCTCAATGGTTGATTGCACCAAAACCTATAACTAACTCTCCGGATATTCTAGATGTGTTTAAGTAGGTGAAGTTCAATATTCGTCTATTAGATGTTGTTAAACAAATCCCTTAATATTCCAAATTTTTGAAAGATCTATGCACTACTAAAAGGCAGCAAAATATTTAAAAATCTTTTTGACAAAAAAGTGAGTACCATCCTTAAGCAAGACGTGCCACAAAAATACAAGGATCTCGGTAGCCCAACCATCACTTATGTAATTGGGAACCACAGGATTAAGCAAGCACTTCTTCATTTGGGGACGAGTGTAAATCTGATCCCTTTCTTGGTTTACGAACAACTGGGTTTAGGTGAATTAAAACCCACCCAGACTACACTACAACTAGCCGATCACTCAGTTCATGTACCAAGAGGGATGATTGAGGATGTGTTGGTCCAAGTTGATAAATTCTACTATCCAGTAGATTTTATTATCCTGGATACCCAACCCATCATAGATGTGAGTAATCGAATACCCGTCATTTTTGGTCACCCATTCCTTTCAACATTAAATGCTATCATTAATTGTAGGAATGGTATTATGAATTTATCTTTTGGAAATATGGCATTGGATCTCAACGTCTTTTTCAACTTGAGAAAATAGTCAGAGGATGTTGATGATATCCACGACATTAACTTGATAGATTCTTTCATGGAAGATATAACACTTTTGACTCTATTCTTTAACCCTCTAAGACGTGCTTGGCCCACTCTCCTAATTTAGATGATGACATGATTAGGGAAATGGATGCCTTGCTTGATTCTACACCGGTACTTGAAATTAACAGGTGGAGGCCACAATTTGAGAAATTTCCCTAAACTGATGTAGTGCCTCTACCGTCCAGCCTTAAAGCACTAAAGATTGACTTAAAACCTCTGCCCATTGATCCTAAATATATGTACTTAGGTCAATACCAGACATACCTGGTGGTGATCTCTTCCCACCTTGAGAAAGAATAGGAGAGTGTGCTTATTTTCACTCTTATTAAGCACAAACGATCCCTTGGATGGTCGATTGTGGACCTCAAGGGAATTGATCCTTTGATTTGTACTCACCGTATTCATCTTGAGGATAATGCGAAAACCTCTCGGTAACCACAACCTCGATTAAATCCAAACATGAAGGAAGTGGTTAAGGCTGAAATACTTAAGTTGTTGGATGTAAGTATCAAATACCCTATATCCAATAGTCAATGGGTGAGTCTAGCTCAAGTGGTTCCTAAGAAGTCCAAAATCACCATCATAGCTAATGTCGACAGAGAAATCATGTCAACTAGAGTTACTACTGGTTGGAGAATGTGCATTGACTATAGGAAATTGAATACCGTCATAAGGAAATTGTAGCGACCTTGGAATTTTTGTGCTAATCTTTCCTTAAGTAGTTGTTTTTGGGGTAATTAGCGCTATAATCAATTGCTTGTGAAATTCGTATCAATCACTTTAAATTGTATCTGCATGGCTCAAAACTTGTAGATTAGTTAGCACTACATTACTCTGAAATCTGGGATCCATCGCTAAATCCAGTTGTTCTGGGAAATTTTTAGAAGATCTGGATCGGACCTGGACCGCGCGTCGAAAGTCCGATGGCGATGATCTTAGGCTGTTGCGGTCACCGAGTTGGGCTTGACCATCACCTTGAAAATCAAGTCCATCTGATGTTCTGGGTCGATTTGATTGAGCTCGGAGTGAAGAGTGTGAGAACGGTTGAAAATTTAATAAGCTTTTATGAAATCTGAGTCGTGTCACTTGCGTGAGGATTTTAAGCTATCTGACCGTTGGATTCTGACCCAATTTCACCCTCTGATCAGGGAAGGTGGCCCAGGCATATCCTAATGCTTGTGGACCTGATCGAGATTCCGTGACCATTAATTTGAGTGTGGTCCGCCACGGCTGATCTGAAGAGCCGGTCGGTATGAAAACTCAGCCTGACCTAGATCCATGGTCAATGAGCTTAAGTCCGACCTTTCGTGGTTATAGGCCCACCAGAAGTGCTTCGTTGGATCGTAAGAGGCAGGTTTTGGTTATACCCTAAGTATACCTTGGCCCTGGAGTTATTTTCATCAATTTGAGGCCTATTTATAGTCCTTAAACCCTAGCCCTCTTTTCCATACGAATTTTCTCTAACCCTAGCTTGGAAAGAGAGTGGAAAAGAGAGAGATAGTGAGAGAGAAGTTGGTGAATCATCTTGGATTCTTCCTTCTTCTTCTACATCTTTGAACCTTCACTTTGAATCGTTATTCTGACGATTCTGAGCTCATCTTGGGGTAAGTTAACCTAACCCTAATCTGTGTTAGAGCTTAGATTAGTCTTGGTGTTGTTGTATCTCATTTTTATTCTTGCTTTAGGGTATTCTTTCGCCGTTGACGAAGATAACTCGTCTAAATCAGTTCGTTGTATCTTTCCTTGCTTAAGGTGCGGACTTTAAGTGTATAGGTTATGGTTTTCAAGGCTTTCAATGCCAGTTAATGATTTATTCCTGTCATGGATGAGATTTCACATGCCAAATGTTGTGTTTGCGTTGCTTTCCTGATATGCTTGCGTTATATTGAGATTTGTGTATTCTATGTGTATGTATAAAGTACCGTATACGTATAAAATATGCACTTTTGTTTGCCATGATTATTTGTCATGTATGTATGCTAGATGTATGTATGACAACTCCTTGGTAAAAGGAATTGTCTATATGCATGTATTTCAACATACGTCATGTATGTTGTTCCATGTATGCTAAGTGTTTGTAGAAATGCATGAATGATCTAAAGTGTAACGTATTACACTAAAGGTCGGGCATTAAGAAGTGATTCTCAACACTACTATTGATGTGCATGATTTCCTTTATGCAAGTTACATTCCATGTTATTTAAATTCAAGCATTTCCTATGCTTACATTTATGTTAAGTTGATATTCCTTAGATGCGTATGTACCATGATTTAAGTTGTTGTTCCATTACTGTTTTACATTCAACATGAATATCTGTTGTAGTGTAATGTGTTTAGGACTATGTATTAGTCCAGGAAATCGGTAATCTGCTTCATGATCGTGGTTGAGATTGCTTTCGCCACGTAGGACGTATTAGACGAACCCGAGCCGTACTAGAGTTGTCGGCAGTGGTTTGGCCACGCGGAGTGTTTGCGCACTCTATGTCGTTCAACCCAACGTGCGCTCGTGCTAGTCGAGTTCGTCAAGTAACCTGATTGTCCGATGTATGTTCACCATGTATGGATGCTACTGCTTGAATCTAGGGTACCAAACTTACCAGTGAAATCTTGATAACCATGGTACCTCGATCCACTAAGACTCATGAGCCGGACATGGTGGTATGGGACACCGTGGTCGAACTGTCGGCCTACGCTGGGGTGACGAGCCTCCCCGTAGTGACCAGTGAGCAACTAAACTCGTGAGCTGATTGTGGTGGTATGGGACACTATATTCGTGCTGTCGGCCTAAATTGATTGGTGACGAGCCCTTTGTAGTGACTTCGAGCATACCTGGATACCGCAATGAAGTGACAAGCCAAACTGTGGTAGTAAAGGTGTGAAAGGTGTGCATTGATTGGTGACAAGCCCTTTGCTACGACCTCAAATATATGATCGTATGAGATGTCTAGGACTGACGACCCTAGAATGGAACACTGTTTGGATGGTGATATGAGGAAGGTATCTTAGCTTCCCAATCCTGCTGTGTGAAATGGACTAATAACAACTTGGTAATCATATCCATGCACCGCATTTGCATGTGCTTTGTAGATGTGGCGCACTTTGAGGCGATGTCATGCGTAACGTAAGATGAAGACGCTGAGGGTGTACGCGTGAGGGCACACATCATTTTGCATGCATCCTGGTATTAATAAGAGTACTTAGGATTTATTTAATTATTCTGCCTTATCATTACTGTTTGATTGAACTGATAATATGTTAACCAGTGCCTTATTGTTCCACTGAGTTGATCACTCACTCCCACGTTTCTGGGGCGGTGTTAAACACCCACCAGACTCTGTCTTAGGTTCTGACGTTGCAGATGTTGATGCGACTTCTGAGGCAGAGCGGGAGATGGATGATGATGAGGCTGCCTTCTCTTATATGTAGTTTTCAGACGGGTTCTAGCGAGCCTTGTTCTGATGCGCGGGACTCTGGGATTATTTTTGGGATTTGAATGATGTAACTTGATACTCATAATTTTGTTAAGTAACACTTTCATACGACCTGGTTTGTATATATACTTCAGGGATTTACACTTGTACACATATTTTTCTATAAGTCTTTCGCTTGCTTTATTCACTTTTCCCTGAATCATATCTGTGTTTTGGCTTAATCTATTCCATGTTTTATGCACTAATACAGTCAACATACATCCATCATTAAATATGTTGCATAAGTGATGTTTTAGAACTCGGGAGCTGAGTTATGCTCGACCCCCGAATTTCAGGGCGTTATAAGTTGGTATCAGAGCATGATCTGGATTAAACTGGACCTGGGTTATGGTCACACACCGCACGTTGTCGCCACTTTAGTGTATTTGGGTGCGGGTCTATCATAAATTTTGTGTTTGTGCTCCGTAGCTTCTATCGGCGAAAGTTTCTTGAAAACCTTTGCCAAGATCGAGTCTGTGCTCTCTCCTAATCACACACAGCGACCCGAAACCTTTCCTAGACCATCTAATTATGAGTTTAGATGGTTTATCATCTTGTTTAGGCCCTTAAACCTTCAAGAAATCTCTCTTTTAATCAGATTTCTGCCAGAATGGCCCGATAGGCGTCAAATCATGCAAGGGGCCAATCGGGGCATTTTTTGTGGGGCCCAGGGGGGGAACCACATGTTTTGGACCAAGGGGGACCAGGAGGACCTTGTCAAAATGGCGAGGCATCATCGGAATGTCCAGAGACCGGCGATACCATCACCGGTTCGGCAAGGGATCGCCGCCCAACGGGCCAAGCCGGGCGGGCCGGTGTGGGCCGACTCATCCTAGGCCTCATGTGGCCCACCCCTCCATGGTTTTCACTTTAAACCCTTTTCTTTCCCTTACTTCCTTCACAAATACCCCTCCCAAGCTTTCCCTTTCTTGAAAAGCTTCTCCAAATCCTTCCAAATCTCTCCCAAATCTTCTTCTTCTTCCATTTTTCATGCAAACCCATCACCCCATTTCCAAATCCTCCCTCCCATTGCTGATTTCCCTTTCTTTCCTTCTCATTTGAGCTCTTACATCCCCTTTTTGGCTAATAGTTGTGTGGAAGCTTCACCATCTTCCTATTTCTCTCTTTCTCTCATTTCTCATGGCCCTCTTTGAGATTGTGATAGCCATCTTTTCCATTTCTTTCCTTCTTTCCTTGATAGGGAAGAAGAGAGCACCCGTGGATGAAGTCGGGCCGAGCCGTCCAACCCGTGCACGGAGGCCGAGAGGTGCCGCCGCGAGCACGTCCGCTGCTCATGAATTCCAGACGAAGCGGGACCTTGATCCTCGAGCTCCCGTTAGTAGGACTTTGTTGGCGGAGTTGTTGCATGGAGTCTATGAAGGCCGTAGAGTCCTTTTTGAGGCTCATGTTGATCCGTGGCTCTTTGGTGAGTTTATGTTGTTGGAGCGCCTAGAAGGGGCTGGTTGGGGTCCCTTGTTCGAAGGCAATATCGCGCGAATGCTAGCACTGTTCGAGCCTTTTATGCAAATATTCTTGAGCCTTCGCTGGAGCCTCTGCAGTTCAAGATTCCTTGTGGTAGCGGTCGAGTGGGTATTGTCAATGTTGCTTTGATATCCCGACTCCTGAAGGTGCCACTTGGTGAAGTGCATGCCAGCGAGAAGAATGTGGACAGTGTGCGCGAGAGGGATCGTCACACCCGATCCTTGTGTGGTCGTCTGGTCGAATGGCAGCCGAATAGGAGTCTTCTGGCTACCTACATGACGGACGACTTCCATTTACTTCACCACATCTTTACGTTCAATGTATATCCAAGGTGGAGCAATCGCAGCGAGTGTACGCGCCTGATGGTGGATTTTCTGTATCAGGTGGGGCAGGAAGCGAAGTTGTGTGTGCCGACGTACGTCCTGCGCCAGATTATTCTCATAGCTCGTTCGAGTAGGAGGAACGAGTCACTTCCATTTGGCCGCCTCATTTGCAAGCTTGCACATGAGTTTGGCTATAGGCTTGGAGCTGAGAAGCCGGTTCCTATTCGTCATATCAATCTGAGGACTCTTAAGCTGATGGAGGTTGGTTCTGGTCGGCATGCCTCAGAGAGTGAGGCTGAGTCTAAGAGTGGTAATGAAGAGAGTTATGCTGAAGGTGGTGTGGAGATTGAGGAAGAAACAGAGCAAGACGAGGAAGGAGATGAGGCACAGGATTCAAGTGATAGCTCTCCTCCTGTGGCGCCAGAGCTGGGCGCAGAGTAGACTGCCAGAGATGCCCGTCTTACACGGCTTGAAGAAGGGCAGGCTGTTTTACGCCAGGATATGGTTGATCTTCGAGGCCTTGTTAAACATAAGTTTAAGAAGGTGACTCGAACTCTGAAGTCTATCCTATGTTGCTTGCAGGATAAGGGTGCTCCGCCTCCATCTCCTGATTCCGACGAGTAGCTGTCATCGTGGCCGTCTTTTGCTTTGTTTGTTGTTTTCTTTCTATGTGTAGCCGTTGTTGGCCTGTAGTTGGAGTGTTGTAGTTGTTAAAGTTGTTTTTGGTTGTTTGTAGTTGCTGTGGTTGTTTGAAGTGTTAAATGTTGTTGTTTACATGCTTTCCTAGTCGTGATTCATGCATTGCTGCACTACTTATATTGCGACGATTTTGATTAATGGAATGCATGTTGTTTGCCTTTGGAGTTGTGATGTGTTGTTGTGTGGATGGATTATGTGACGTAGAATCTGACAGGTTGCATCCTCTGTTGAATGTAAGGATGCCTCCTAAGGGTTTGAAGTCTTCGGCCCGTCTCTCTTTGATTGAGTCGCTTGCTGGGGTTCCTCCCTTGAGCGATAGCCAATCAGATCTGCAGGCGGGTCCATCTCGTGCCGGTGTTGGGTCGACACCTATGACTCCTCCAGTCACACCCTCGGTTCCTGAGCCTAGCTGTGCACCTTCGTCTGCTTCGCCTACTGATAGGTTTGAGTAGATAACGTTGTTAATGCAGCAGCAGCAGCAGCAGGAGTTCCTCTCTTCCATGGCTGACATCTTTGCTCAGTCAGTGGGGGCGACTCCACCTGTTTCACCTATGCCTCCATCTGGCAACGCCAATGCCAGTGGCACTTTCGAGCGATTCCAGCGCTTGCGACCTCCTACTTTTGTGGGTTCTCATAGACCTGAGGAGGCCAAGTATTGGATAGACCGCATCTCTAAGATGCTGAGACCGCTGCACTGCTCTGAGGTTGAGCAGGTTGAGCTTGCCTCCTTTATGTTTGAGAAGGAGGCCAGTCTGTGGTGGGACAGTGTTCTTCGCACTGTCGAGGAGGATTTTGAGTGGTCGTGGTAGGCGTTTGAGGCGCGCTTCCATGAGAAGTATTTCCCGGTTACGTACCAACATGAGGAGGAGAGTGAGTTCCATCGCCTCCGCCAGGGAGGGTTCTCGGTCACGGAGTATGAGAACCGGTTTACTGAGTTGGGGCGGTATGTTCCTTTGATCCTGGGTGATCAGCCGATGAGGATGCGGCGTTTCTCTGAGGGATTGAGACCTGAGATCCGATCGAAGATTTGCTGTGCTAGCATTTCTTCGTATGCGAAGCTGGTGAGCATGTCCTTGTGAGCAGAGGAGGACGGGGATAGAGCGTCCCGCATGCGAGCACCGATGGTTCCTAGGCCACCTCAGTGGCTCATGGTTCCTCCGCCGAATCGTCAGCAGCAGGCTCGAGTTCATGCGCTTTTAGCTGAAGCGCCTATGTCTGACTTAGTGCCGAGGTCCTTCGAGGTGACAGCGTACATTGAAGGTATTCCTGTTTCTATGTTAGTGGATACAGGGTCCACTACTTCTCTTATATCTTATGCGGCAGTTAGGCGTTTAGGTTTGAGATCTATTCCTATGCAAGGAGTGACGCTTACTACCGCTACTGGGATTTCCTCTGCTTTGGGCAAGCGTTGTATGGATTGTTTGGTCGATCTGGGAAGTAGATCGATCCGTGTTGATTTGTTAGTCGCACCGCTTTATCACTACGATGTTATTATGAGTATGGATTGGCTCACGAGGATGCGAGCTGAGATTGATTGTGAAGCTAGATTAGTGACGATCCATGGACCTGAGGGCGAGACTGTTACTTTCCCAGTTCAGGTCAGTTACCCTCTTCGTATTGATTTTTATTCTTCTCTGTTGGAGAGTTTAGCTGAATCGGCGTTAGTTAGTACGCCGGTAGTTCAGGAGTTTGAAGATGTGTTTGAGTCGATTCCTCGATTACCTCCTCAGCGTGAGATTGATTTTGCTATTGATCTTATGCCTTGTGCGGTGCCCATATCTTTACCCACCTATCGTATGCCTCCGAGTGAAATGGAGGAGTTGAGGAAGTAGATAGATGGCTTATTGGATCTGGGTTTTATTCGGCCTAGTGTGTCTCCTTGGGAAGCACCTGTTTTGATTGTGAAGAAGAAGGATGGTTCCTTGCGATTGTGTATTGATTATCGCAGGTTGAATTTGGTAACTGTGAAGAATAAGTACCCTTTGCCCAGGATTGATGATCTGTTTGATCAGTTGAAGGGGGCACAGTACTTTTCGAAGGTTGATTTGCAGTCAGGGTATAATCAGTTGTGCGTCAAGGATGGGGACGTGCAGAAGACCGCTTTCAGGACCAGCTTCGGTCATTATGAGTTCCTTGTGATGTCGTTCGGTCTGACGAACGCACCGGCCATGTTCATGGATCTAATGAACAGGGTGTTTCGGCCATTCTTGTTTCGATTCGTCAATGTCTTCATTGATGACATCTTAGTTTATTCGGTGAGTCGGGCAGAGCACGAGGAGCACTTAAGAGCGGTTTTGGATACTCTTAGGAAGAATCAGCTTTTCGAGCAGTTCAAGAAGTGTGATTTCTGGAAAGAGGAAGTCAAGTTCCTGGGACATGTGGTGTCCAAGGAAGGAATAGCCGTCGACCTTGCCAAGGTAGCTGCAGTGCAGGACTGGTTCAGTTACTGAGGTAAGGAGTTTTCTGGGTCTTGCAGGCTATTATCGACGCTTTATTCAGGACTTCTCGAAGATTGCCAGACCGTTGTCGCAGCTAACACGGAAAGATTTAAAGTTTGCTTGGAATAAGCAGGCGGAGTTAGCTTTTCAGGAGCTGAAGGACAAGTTGACGTCCGCCCCTGTGCTAGTATTGCCAGAGCAAGGGATTAAGTATATTATTTATACTGATGCCTCTCGTGTTGGCCGGGGTTGTGTCCTTATGCAGAAGGACAGGGTGATTGCTTATGCTTTGCGTCAGTTGAGGAAACACGAAGAGAATTATCCTACGCACGACCTGGAGTTAGCAGATGTCATCTTCGCATTAAAGCTTTGGAGGCATTACCTCTATGGTGAGGAGTTTGAGTTCTTTTGCGACCACAAGAGCCTTAAGTATATTTTCACGCAGCATGATTTGAATATGAGGTAGCGCCGATGGATGGAAACATTGAAAGATTTCAAGTTCGATGTTTCTTACCATCCGGGTAAGGCAAACCTTGTGGCAGATGCGTTGAGTCGCAAGAAGGCTATTGAGTTTGCGGCTCCGCTGATAATAGCAGAGTGGGATATGTTGGAGTTCGTGTGCGATTTTGAGCAAAAGCTTACGATGGTTGAGCCGTATAGGTTATCGCACACATTCGTGTATAGCCCCTTATCGACGAGAAGATCGTTGCAGCTCAGGCAGATGATGAGCTTTTGGTGAAGATGAGGAAGCGGGTTGGTACAGATGAGAACTCTGACTGGAGTGTTAGTTCTGATGGGGGCCTACGTTTCCGTGGCCGGTTATGTGTTCCTGACATCCTTGACTTGAGACGGGAGGTTCTCAGTTAGCCCATAGTTCTAAACTTGCGATGCATCCAGGTAGCATGAAGATGTATCAAGATATGAAGAGGTCTTATTGGTGGGACAATATGAAGGTCCAGATTGCTGAATTTGTTTCTCATTGTCTCACGTGCCAGCAGGTCAAGGCAGAGCATCGCCGACCTCCTGGGTTGTTGCAGCCCATGCGCATAGCTGAATGGAAGTGGGATTTCATCTCTATGGATTTTATTTCTAGGTTGCCGAGGACGAGGAAGGGATATGACTCTATCTGGGTGATCGTCGACTGATTAACGAAGTCGGCGCATTTCTTACCGATCAGAGTCACTTACTCTGCAGACGAGTTGGTTAGGTTGTATATCAAGGAGATAGTGCGTCTGCATGGAGTTCCCCTGGAGATTGTGTCTGATAGAGATACGCGTTTTACATCTATCTTCTGGACTCGTATCCAGGAAGCGATGAGTGTGAAACTGAAGTTCAGCACCACGTTTCATCTACAAATAGATGGGCAGACGGAGCACGTGAATCAAGTCCTGGAAGATATGTTGCGAGCTTGTGTTTTGGATTTCAAAGACAGTTGGGATGATTGTCTTCAGTATGCAGAGTTCGCGTATAATAATAGTTTCCAGGCGAGTATCAGCATGGCTCCCTATGAGGCGTTGTATGGTCGCCCGTGCAGAGCACCACATTGCTGGGCAGAAATTGGTGAGCGTAGTTTGCTTGGCCCGGAGTTGGTGCAGGTGACTTCAGACAAGGTTGACATCATTCGACGTCGACTTCTGACAGCGCAGAGCAAACAGAAGAGTTATGCTGATACGAGGCATCGACCGCTTGAGTTTGAGGTGGGAGACCATGTGTTTCTAAAGGTCTCTCCTATGAAGGGAGTTCTGCGGTTCGGTAAGAAGGGGAAGCTGACGCCGAGATTTATTGGTCCATTTCAAGTTCTGGATCGAGTGGGAGCGGTAGCATACCGCCTTGCTTTGCCCACACCTCTTGTGGGCGTGCATAACGTATTTCATGTTTCTATGCTGAAGAAGTACGTTCCTGATCCTTCGCATATTATCAGTTGGGAGCAGGTGCAGTTGAGTGGGGATGCCACTTATGTACTGTGACCGACGCGTATTCTCGACAGGAAGGAGCAGGTATTGCGTAGCAAGGTTATCCCTCTTGTGAAGGTGCTATGGACGCATCATGGTGTGGAAGAGGCTACTTGGGAATCTGAAGCTGAGGTCAAAAAGACCTACCCTCTAATCCTTGAGGAATTTATGAAGGTATGAATTTCGAGGACGAAATTTTCTTTAAGGGGGGTAGATTGTAGCGACCTTGGAATTTTTGTGCTAATCTTTCCTTAAGTAGTTGTTTTTGGGGTAATTAGCGCTATACTCGATTGCTTGTGAAATTCGTATCAATCACTTTAAACTGTATCTGCATGGCTCAAAACTTGTAGATTTGTTAGCGCTACATTACTCTGAAATCTGGGATCCATCGCTAAATCCAGTTGTTCTGGGGAATTTTTGGAAGATCTGGATCGGACCTGGACCGCGCATCGAAAGTCCAATGGCGATGATCTTAGGCTGTTGCGGTCACCGAGTTGGGCTTGACCATCACCTCGAAAATCAAGTCCATCTGATGTTCTTGGTCGATTTGATTGAGCTCGGAGTGAAGAGTGTGAGAACGGTTGGAAATTTAATAAGCTTTTATGAAATCTGAGTCGTGTCGCTTGCGCAATGATTTTAAGTTATCTGACCGTTGGATTCTGACCCAATTTCACCCTCTGATCAGGGAAGGTGGCCCAGGCATATCCTAGTGCTTGTGGACCTGATCGAGATTCCGTGACCGTTGATTTGAGTGTGGTCCGCCATGGCTGATCTGAAGAGCCGGTCGGTATGAAAACTCAGCCTGACCTAGATCCATGGTCAATGAGCTTAAGTCCGACCTTTCGTAGTTATAGGCCCACCAGAAGTGCTTCGTTGGATCGTAAGAGGTAGGTTTTGGTTATACCCTAAGTATACCTTGGCCTTGGGGTTATTTTCATCAATTTGAGGCCTATTTATAGTCCTTAAACCCTATCCCTCTTTTCCATACGAATTTTCTCTAACCCTAGCTTGGAAAGAGAGTGGGAAAGAGAGAGATAGTGAGAGAGAAGTTGGTGAATCATCTTGGATTCTTCCTTGTTCTTCTACATCTTTGAACCTTCACTTTGAATCATTATTCTGACGATTCTGAGTTCATCTTGGGGTAAGTTAACCTAACCCTAATCTGTGTCAGAGCTTAGATTAGTCTTGGTGTTGTTGTATCTCATTTCTATTCTTGCTTTAGGGTATTCTTTCGCCGTTGACGAAGACAACTCGTCTAAATCAGTTCGGTGTATCTTTCCTTGCTTAAGGTGCGGACTTTAAGTGTATAGGTTATGGTTTTCAAGGCTTTCAATGCCAGTTAATGATTTATTCCTGTCATGGATGAGATTTCACATGCCAAATGTTGTGTTTGCGTTGCTTTCCTGATATGCTTGTGTTATATTGAGATTTGTGTATTCTATGTGTATGTATAAAGTACCGTATACGTATAAAATATGCACTTGTGTTTGCCATGATTATTTGTCATGTATGTATGCTAGATATATGTAAGATAACTCCTTGGTAAAAGGAATTGTCTATATGCATGTATTTCAACATACGTCATGTATGTTGTTCCATGTATGCTAAGTGTTTGTAGAAATGCATGAATGATCTAAAGTGTAACGTATTACACTAAAGGCCGGGTGTTGAGAAGTGATTCTCAACATTACTATTGATGTGAATGATTTCCTTTATGCAAGTTACATTCCATGTTATTTAAATTCAAGCATTTCCTATGCTTACATTTATGTTAAGTTGATATTCCTCAGATGCGTATGTACCATGATTTAAGTTGTTGTTCCATTACTGTTTTACATTCAACATGAATATCTGTTGTAGTGTAATGTGTTTGGGACTGTGCATTAGTCCAGGAAATCGATAATCTGCTTCATGATCATGGTTGAGATTGCTTTCGCCACGTAGGACGTATTAGACGAACCCGAGTCGTACTAGAGTTGTCGGCAGTGGTTTGGCCACGTGGAGTGTTTGCGCACTTTATGTCGTTCAACCCAACGTGCGCCTGTGCTAGTCGAGTTCGTCAAGTAACCCGATTGTCCGATGTATGTTCACCATGTATGGACGCTACTGCTTGAATCTAGGGTACCGAACTTACCAGTGAAATCCTGATAACTATGGTACCTCGATCCGCTAAGACTCATGAGTCGGACATGATGGTATGGGACACCGTGGTCGAGCTGTCGGCCTACGCTGGGGTGACGAGCCTCCCTGTAGTGACCAGTGAGCAACTAAACTTGTGAGCCGATTATGGTGGTATGAGACACTATATTCGTGCTATCGGCCTACATTGATTGGTGACGAGCCCTTTGTAGTGACCTCAAGCATACCTGGATACCGCAATGAGGTGACGAGCCGAACTATGGTAGTAAAGGTGTGAAAGGTGTGCATTGATTGGTGACGAGCCCTTTGCTACGACCTTAAATATATGATCGTATGAGATGTCTAGGATTGACGACCCTAGAATGGAACACTGTTTGGATGGTGATATGAGGAAGGTATCTTAGCTTCCCAATCTTGTTATGTGAAATGGACTAATAATAACTTGGTAATCATATCCATGCACCGCATTTTCATGTGCTTTGTAGATGTGGCGCACTTTGAGGCGATGTCATGCGTAACGTAAGATGAAGACGCTGAGGGTGTACGCGTGAGGGCACGCATCATTTTGCATGCATCCTGGCATTAATAAGAGTACTTAGGATTTATTTAATTGTTCTGCCTTATCATTACTGTTTGATTGAACTGATAACATGTTAACCAGTGCCTTATTGTTCCACTGAATTGATCACTCACTCCCACGTTTCTGGGGCGGTGTTAAACACCCACCAGACTCTGTCTTAGGTTCTGAATTTGCAGATGTTGATGCGACTTCTGAGGCAGAGCGGGAGATGGATGATGATGAAGCTGCCTTCTCTTATATGCAGTTTTCAGACGGGTTCTAGCGAGCCTTGTTCTGATGCGCAGGACTCTGGGATTATTTTTGGGATTTGAATGATGTAACTTGATACTCATAATTTTGTTAAGGAACACTTTCATATGACCTGGTTTGTATATGTACTTCAGGGATTTACACTTGTACACATATTTTTCTATAAGTCTTCCGCTTGCTTTATTCACTTCTCCCTGAATCATATCTGTGTTTTGGCTTAATCTATTCCATGTTTTATGCACTAATACAGTCAACATACATCCATCATTAAATATGTTGCATAAGTGATGTTTTGGAACTCGGGAGCTGAGTTATGCTCGACCCCTGAATTTCAGGGCGTTATAGAAATACCACATTCCTTTGCCCTTCATTGATCAAATTTTAGAAAGGCTAGCTGGTCACTCTTACTGCTGTTTCCTTGACGGGTATTTGGGCTACAATAATATAGAGATAGCCCTTGAAGATCAATAAAAGACAACATTCACATGTCCCTTTAACACATTTGCTTACTAAAGGAACCATTCGGACTAAGTAATGCCCACGCCACCTTTCAGCGATGTATGTTGAGTATATTTTCTAACTGGTGGGGCAATATTTAGAAGTCTTCATGGGTGACTTCTCCATCTTTGGTCCATCCTTCAGCGAGTGTTTGGAAAATTGTAAGTGTCATAGTTTATAGCCCTTTGTGTTGTCAAATTTGTGGTGCCAAAGACACTGTTATGAAGCTTGCATTTGTGAAGAACAATGCTCTACTCAAGATCAACTTAGGTTGACAAGCACTGTTCACAAGTCAAGAATCTCAAGAAGCTTTCAAGTTCAACCTCAATATCTCAAGAAGCTTTCAAGTTCAATCTCAAGATCTCAAAAAGCTCTTAAGTTTAAACGACATCAAGACTTTAAGCTCCATTACTTTCAAAGGTCACTCGTCTCTAAAGTTTCAATGTCTTTACTTCACTATTGAGGTATGACTGACCTTAGGTTGACCTTTAGAGTAGGCCATTTTGGATACATAATTCATATATTTTATATAAGTGAGTTTGGTCTGTTCTAAGACTAGTCCTGGACTTTGTTCGACTAGTCCTAGCACTGCTTTGACCTGTCTAAACATTTCCTGGATTAGTCGTAAGTTTGTTACAAATATCAAAAATTTTCTGTTAGGCTTCGACTAGTCCTGGGGACTGTTCGACCAGTCGTAGGAACAGTGTCGACTGCATCTTCGACCAGTCGTAGACCTACGTCTCAAAGAACAACGTTGAAATTCAGCCACCTACGACCAGTCGAAGGAGACCTACGACCAGTTGAAGGAAACCTACGACCAGTCATGAAGCTGTCAAATCTTATCGCGCCTGAATTTTCAAATATCTGTTGGTTCTATGACCAGTCGTAGAGGCCCTTAGACCAGTCGAAGGCATGATTTGCTCACCTATAAATAGAGCACGAATCTCAGAATAAAACAAGTAATTCAAGTTAAGTTAATTCGGTCTTCTAAGAGATAAGTCGGTGCTCCATTTAAGCTAAGTGTGCATATTTAATATTCTCTTTCTTTAGCTTTGTTAATTGATTTTGTTTCTTGCATTCCAATTTAATCTGAAAAGTGGAATTGTTGTTTTTCTTTTTCTGGAATCAAAATAAATTAGAGCTAGCCCTTTTGTTTTAATTTAAAATCTATTAGAACCTAGAACCATTATAAAGTGAGTATTGGACATTGAACTTTGACATTCAAATCTCTACTCCGACTTGGTTCTTCTGGGCTGTTACATCGAAGGAGAAAATCAGGTATTTTACAATTTGTGTAATTTACATTGTTTGGTTTTATTTCAGGTTAAGCCAGAAAATTCTCAAAGTTGTTGGTTATCTGAGGAGAGCCAGAAAACTCAGAAGTGAGGGTTTTTGAATTGTGTAAGCCCTTTGAAAAAGAGACAATTGTGAAGGTTTTGGGTGAACCTGTGAAAACTTATTTGATAGTGAAGGCTAATATCCCCCATGTGAGGATATTAAGAGTGGAGTAGCATTCTGTGTGGCTGTTGTTTAACAGTTGGTGAACACACAGGCGAACTACTATAATTCTTTGTGTTGTGGATGTGTGATTTATATTTCCTATCTTTTATCATTCAGAATTGTGGAATGTATGTGTGGAAGAGAATGTTGTAAATTTTACATTTCAAGCTTAGTGGGGAATGTTCTAATAATTTAGATTTACATTTAAGCATTATATTTTTGCTATCTCTTTATTACGTTGACCTTCAGTTTCTCTTTTATTCTAGAAATAAGGTTTTCCTACCATAAACTTTGGTTTTTCGTGTAAAGTTGTCCTTAGAAAAATTTTTATTTCTATTTCTCTATTTTAGGTTGCCTTCCATTCCTATACTGTGATTGGTGTATAGTGCTATCTATTCTTTGTTTCATATTCCGCAGTATTTAAATTTAATTTGGCATAGTCCTATTCACCCCCCCTCTAGGACATATAGCTTGGCCATTTCAAAAATCTTAAATGTGTGTTGAAGCGATGCGAGGAAAAGAATTTGGTTTTGAATTGAGAGATGTCATTTTATGGTTCCCAAGGGAATAGTGCTTAGACACATAATTTCATCCAAGAGAATTGAGGTAGATAAGGCAAAAATAGATCTTATCTCTAACCTACCTCCACCCAAGAGCATACATGATATGCGATCCTTCTTAGGACACACTGGATTCTATAGGCATTCATAAAGGACTTTAATCTTCTCTCTCATCCTTTATACAATCTACTTCAAAAGGATGCACCATACAAGTGGACTGAGCAATGTCAAGAAGCTTTTACTAAGCTCAAGGCCACATTGACTACCACTCCTATCATGCAGCCACCCGATTGGAGCATCCCTTTTGAGATTATGTGCGATGCATCTAACTATGTTATTGGGACAGTGTTAGGCCAAAGAAAAGAGAAGAAACCCTATATGATTCACTATGCAAGTAGAACTCTAAATTCTACCCAAGTAAACTACTTTGCTACAAAGAAGGAACTCTTAGCCATAGTGTTCACTTTGGATAAATTTAGGTCCTACTTGATCAGATCCAACATCATCATTTACATTGATCATGCAGCGTTGAAGTACCTTCTTTCTAAGAATGATGTTAAGCCCCGCTTGATAAGATGGATCCTTCTACTACAAGATTTTGACAAAGAAATACGAGACAAAAAGGGAGTAGAAAACATAGTGGTTGACAATATCTCTAGGCATGATCTTCCTCATTCCTTGAGTCAACATCGATAAACGACATGTTCCCTGATGAACAATTGTTTAAACTTTCCCAATTACCTTAGTTTGCTGACATTGCAAATTATCTTACCATAGGTTTCACGCCAACATATTGGACTGCGTAAGATAAAAAGAAATTCTTTGCTAAGATACGTAAGTTTTTTTGAGATGATCCTTATCTATTTAAATATTGCCCAGACCAAATTCTAAGGAGATGTGTAATAAAAAATTAACATCAGAGTGTTATCTCCTTTTGTCACTCTCAAGCCTGTGGTGGTCACTTTTTTACTAAAAAGACCACGATCAAAATTCTACAATGCGGCACTATGTCAGTAAGTGGGTTGAAGCGATCCTGTGGCGGAACAATGATCATCGAACAGTTATTAGATTCTTAAAAGAAAACATCATTTCTCAGTTCGGAATGTGTAACACTCCGTACCTCAAGTACACAAGTGTTACCATTAAAACCTTTACTAGCATAGTTGTGAACCTAATCGATAAATGGTTCTAACTTAAACAAAGACAGTAAGAATAATCTCGACAGTTCATCAAAACTATCCATCAACGCCTGGACAAGTCACCAAAAGAACTAAATGGGACCATCCACTAGTCCTAGGGATAAGCCTGTTGAGGCACAAAAAATATTTCATCTCATTACACGTCCATTGCAATGGTCAGAGAATTCCATGGTGCAGATCCTTGCCAGGGTCGTGCACTCCTTATTTTGGTAAAAAGGAGTGAATGGGGGTATTTTGGTAAAAAGGAGTGGATGGGTGTTGCCTTATACGGATGAAGAAGTGGCGGTACACCACTATTTAAGGGAGAGATTGGTGAACACCACTATTTAAGAAAGAAGGTCAGATGTTGTGTGAAGAAAGAAGTGGTGGTAATAACCGCTATTTAAAGAGTGAGGGGCCTGGGAGACCTATAAATACCCCCTCCTCTCCTCATTTGAAGGGGTTGGAATACAAGAGATGTGAAGAGATGTGAAGCGAAGAAAGGGAGAGAGAGGAAGGAGATCCTCATTGCACCATCTGCGCAAACACTTTTGGAAGGAGATCCTCATTGCGCCATTCACACAAACACTTTTGGAAGGAGATCCTCATTGCGCCATCCACGCAAACACTTTTGGAAGGAGATCCTCATTGCGCCATCCGCGCAAACACTCTTGGAAAGACAAGCCTTTGTGACATCCGCATAATGGGAGTGGGAGAGAAACTCCTTGCGCCACATTTCAAGGGGACTTTGTCTTAAAGATAGGTTTGCATGAACTGTGCAACCTCCTAGAGAGAAATCCTTTGCGCCACCTCTCTCTCCCTTATCTTAAGGCCTGCCTTCGTGAGCCACTCTTTGAGGAAGTTATTTGCAAGAAAAACCCTTTGTGCGAGCCACGCAACCACTTCTACAAAGAAAAACCCTTTGCACGAGCCACGCAACAACTTCTAAAAAGAAAAACCCTTTGCGTGAACCCGCACAACCACTTCTACAAAGAAAAACCCTTTGCACAAACTCGCGTAACCACTTCCATAAAGAACCCTTTGAGCGAGCCGTGCAACCATTTCTGCAAAGAAGCCTCTGCGCCACTTTATGTGAGGCATGTCCAGGAGAAATCTCCAAGCACTGCTTCTCTCTCTCCTTTGTCTTAATGCAAGGCTTTTGTTGTCCTAAGCAAGTCCCATGCAAGGAATATTGTTCAGACAGAAGCAAGCTTGTCCAAACAGAAGCAAGATTGTCCAGACAGAAGCCTCTTGCACTATATTCCATGCTCTCTTGTCTTAATGCAAGCATTGTGTGCCATTCTCTATGGAAGACTAACTTGAAGTGAGCCTTGTGCACTCCACTTTGACTAAAGCTTATGTGCCCCACTTATGATTGAGGGTCTCAAGGAGTTCACTGAGGAGAGAGAAATGTGAAGCATAGAGAAAGAGAGCTCTGGGAGAAAGAAAGTCCGTCTGTATGACTGGAAGGATGAATAAAACCTATCGCAAGACCAAATCAAGGGTTTTGAATCCGTACAACCCATCTACCTTTGTGATAAACATTAAAAGCACCGAAATGCTGCCCAAAATCACCATCAGATTGCCTTCTCTTTCATTCATTGCATTGATTAATTGTACTCTATTTTCAAATCAAGGGAATGTGAGGATGTAAATGAACTCAGAATGAAGAGATACTTTGTGATCATTGTTCTCTCATCGAATTCTTTATTATCGTTGAATAAATTCTCCCAAATCAAACGCATTCGTTTCTTGTCAAAACAAAATGGTGACTCTGCTGGGGATTCCTTTCAATGATAACTTAGAAAATATTCAGAGAACATTTATCACTTTTTGGCATTGTATAAATGCCAAAATGGCGACTCTCAGTGGGAACATCCTCCCCTTCATCTCTAAAAATGAAGTATAATTTTATTTAATCAAAATAACTAATACTCAGTTCCGAATGATAGGTATACCACAACGGCCTTTCTCCCGACTAACGTGGTTGTCTACTTCACATCCAATGGATTTCCACCAGAAAGTATTAGAGAAGATCAAATTAGTTACGATCAAGGACAGACAATGCTAAGTAATATTTAGAATAGTTTTTGCTTCATTGATAGCGCAACAAGATGATAAAGGACGAATGATGGTAAACATCCAAAAAATGAAGGGTTCGATCTGCCGAGGATGGTTTACGGATCAATCATGCGCAATACTATGAGGCACGATTTTACCTCAGTTCATCCTCCTCAATGACATCAACAATACAGTTTTCACTTTCTCCTTTGATATTAATGCATTCGAAGTGTACAAAAAATAGAAAATTTTCCAGCAAATGTTAATCAGTCTGCATCAGATGAGCATGATACTGAAGAAATCCTTAATTTTCCAACAGTGACTACCGTGAACAACCGTAAACCTTGAGGAAAGCCTTTAGATGAGAAGTTAGTTTGACTGAATCAGGCGTTGCTCACCAATATGTAGATGAATCAATTAACGAATTAGCAAATTCATCAATCAATAGAGAACCCTGGGGGCATCGTGTTCACAACTTGCCAGAGTAGAAAGGCAAGTCAATTTGAAAAGAATCAAAGTGAAGCTACTCAACTCTCATATAAATTGGCTATTTCAAAGTCTTAAGAGAATAACAACAGATATTGTCAGAGAAAGAAATGCAAAACGAAAGATCATCAAAAGTGAATGATCAAATTATTTGATAAAGAAAACAAGGGTGATTCTACAATTAAGAAAGTAAAGAAAGGGTTCGGACAATTCAAGGACTATAGGAAACATACAGTTGAAGAAGACGATATACTTCCTATGAGTAATCGATGGCTAGTTGCATAGAAAATCAAAGGAAATGAACTAAAGAAGAAAAAGGTATTCTACCAAAGGTGATCGATGATAGTAGAAATTGTCATAAAGAAGATATATGGAATAAGCGAGAAAGTAACGACATATGGTCCCAATTGAAAATATTCGCTCCATAGAAGAATAGACGAGAAGAAAGCAAGACAAGTATATTCATCATGGGGGTAAATTTTTATCAATATACCTGCCAGTTCAGTAAAATATATCATCCCTAAATACCAAAAAGATTCATGGCATTTTGACTCAGAAGATTCACTGCATTTTGACTCAGAAGATTCACGGCATAATTATTCAAGGGGCAAATAAAAATATACAAAATACATTATCCTTGAAGATAATTACAATTTTGATTTTGAAGATTATTAGCATGATACTTCCAAATTAAAAGGGGGTAAGATAAGCAGAATACCAAGAAGGTCAAAGTTTCAGAATGCTAATGTCATACATGAATAAAAAGAAGATTCCTAAGCATATCAAGTTGAAGTATATTATTATTGTCGAGCACCGACGATGGTTACTAGATTGGATAAGTAAAACTGCTATTACCATCGCCAAATCGCTGACATGAAGATTATTCTATTATTGAAGTTTATCAAAATTGATATTATTACCAAGATGAAGCTCCATTCAGACCAAATTTTATAATATCATCAATAGTAGTAGGGGCAATATATCAATCATTGATCTATTATCTTCAATTATCGATCTGTTATCTTCAGGAAAGCCTGTATAATCAACTATCACGTCAGCAATGGTAGCTAATCACTTAAGGCAGCCTAGCCAAGCCCTATATGGCCAACTACGCATAAGACCTATCATCATCGTTTATATATGACAACAATGAACGCTTAAGTAGATCTATATACAAAGCTTCAATGACTTAAAGAGCCTGAAATCAGTGGTAAACTATAATTGCTCTCTCAGCCTTGCCCGAAATCGGTGATAAACTATAATTGCTCTTTGAGCCCAGCCCAAAATCGACAGTAAACTATAATTGCTCTTTAAGCCCAAGTCTTGTCTAGTCAAGTCTTGTCCAGTCAAGTTGTGTCCAGTCAAGCCTAGTCAAGTCAAGACAAGTTCAATCTTGTCCAGTCAAGGTATGGTCAGTCAAAAGTATACTAGCTCCACTGCTCGAAAAGCATAAATTAAGTGTAGCATCAAAATGCTACAGATACATATTTCACTTAGATATGCTCAAATATGCAATTGCCTGATGAAAATTTTAAATATTGAGTAAACAACATACAAAATGCGTTTCTCTTGAATCAGGTTCGAATTTATCAACAATAAATGCCTCCCAAATATTGGCAATTATCTACTCAAAAGTTCAAATCTTCAAGATCAATTAATATATTGACAAGAGCCATTAGGTCTTTTTGTTTTTTGCCTTCGTGATCGTTGAGGTCAAAATCTGGACCACCCTCCACTCAATGCTGCGAGCCTCGCACGAACCTTGATCCAACACAGAAAGGTGACCAAAGGAGACCCTGGCTTAAATAGGGGACCCTCTGATGCCTAAGTCAGGCTAGGGAATCTAGGCCTACGTTGCGTAATGTAGAGAGAGGGTGTAAGATCTTACGTACCTGTTGCAATGGGGTCCCTTGGTATTTATACCTGTGGGTAAAGAGGATCGTGTCCGTTAATCTTGGCACGATTTACTCAATCATGCGGATATTGTAATTGTGGAGATATCATCCACAATCTTTGGGTCGTGTAGTGTATCCTTTCTTAAGGGATCATATCCTTGAGCGAGATCTTCAGTCACGTTCATATTTAAGTTAGTCTTCCAGCTCGGCACTCGGAGTGTCATGATCTGGATTCGGCCTCGTCTTGCCTAAGCCTGAGACCGAGTAATAGTAGTCGAAGTTTACCATCGGAACACTCAGAGTTGGAGTTCATTGGATGTCGTCTTTAGAAGAGGATGAGATCTCGTCTCGGCCTGCTTATAGTCGTAACTCGGAGGTTGTCTCGCACTTGATGTGATGTTCTCCTTCCAAGGCCTTAATAACTGATTCAGATTGCTCAGGATGACCCTGATTGTCCTTATTCAGTTTCCCCATAATAGAAGCCCCCTACTCTCTTGGTTCGAGCCTGGACTTGGAGAGTAAATTCTTGGGGAAACGAGACGATGCCTTCATGTCTCTGCTCATGATGATGATTGAGATAACCAGGGTGCAATCACTACGATGATCACACTTCAGATTCCTCATGCCATACGACGGCTACGTCCATTCAGATCTTGACCTCCGGATAGATGACACATGGTGACGGTTACAATTCACAATCGACAGGGTGGAGGAGACGTTGCCACATGCCCATGGGGGGGGGGGGGGTGGGGGGAGAGAGGCCGCATGTGCCATAAATAGCACTTAATGCTGAGACGACCTGGCTCACGGACTCGGACGTATCATATCTCTTCACATGTCCCTCGTTGTCAATACTGAGCTGCCTTGTCCTCGGGGACAGTTATCTGCAATGATGGCACTAAGCAATAGAGGGGTTATATAAACCCCTTCCGCTAATTCATATACCTCTTACATTCTTTGCTTTCTCGCTTCTCACTTCCCATGCTTGTTTCGGATCGCCCTTTGCTAGAAAGGGGATTTTCACAACTAGATAAAGAGTTTCCCGCAATCGGAGAAAGGATTCCGCTCGGAAGAAGTACCGGACTTGGGAAAATTACTGCCGGAGTGAATCGCCTATAGTGTTATGAGTCTTTCATCACTTGAGACTTTTTTCCTTACACAATGTCGAGCAATTCTGATGAAGTAGAAGAGGTCCGAGGAGCTGGTTTTGACTCCATACCAGAGATCACTGCCTCAGGGCCTGAAGACTCCGAAGGCCCTTTTAAGACCGTACCACTTGGCATCTCGGCCCAGGGAATCGAGACTCAGAGGGGAAAGGCCACAGCAAGAGGCTGAAGAGGGCTCTAAAAGATCTCACAAGGCGGTCGAAGGCAGGCCCATCGGGAGGTAAGCCGAAGTCGTTGGTCCCCAGGGGCTCGATCCTGGTCGAGTCTTAGACGGCCCAAATTCATGAAGACTATCAGATTCCCAACTCGGTGCGCATTTGAGCCCCTGCCCCCATGGACCAAGCAAGCCTTCCTGCTGAGGGAGAGATCGCCATCTTCACCAGTGCCCTCCAATACGAGCTTTAATTCCCAATCCATCCATTCATACGCGAGCTGACCACACGGCTTGGAGTGGCGCCATCTCAGGTGGTCCCGAACACCTGGAGGACTCTTATCTCCACCTTTATTCTTTGACATCGAGTGAGGAGCTAGAGGCTGACGCCGGAAGAGTTCCTATTTTTGTACATGGCTAAGTATGGTAGGACGGAGCCGCCGGTACTACTTCTTAACTAGGCCTCCATGCATCTTTGGTCTGGTAACCCAACTTATTTCTTCTAATAATGACTGAAAAGGGAAGTGGTTCTAGGCCTCGGGGGAATGGGAGGCCCTTACCTCTAAGTTAGATGGACTATGGGTTCGGGTCCCCACCAAGTTTGTTCATCCAAGTTGGGTACTTCTTTTCATCGCATTGTATGCTTAATTTGTCTTTTTGTGTTTTAACTCGAGCTCTATCTCTGCTTGCATTTTAGCTGAAACGGGCCCTAAAACTCTCTCCTCTCCAAAAGTAGCAGGTTGCCCAAGCCAGATTGCTCGATAAGGACCAACACGTTTGGTTCGAACTCATCAACGGGAAGAACCTGGTGTCGTCTAATTTCTGTAGACTCCATCCCACTCTCTTTGCTTTGGGTAAGCGGGGTAAGGGTTCTCAGAGAATGTTTGCTCACATTCAGTAAATTTTACTTTGGCTAATTTCCTTCTTTTTTAGGTAGGAATGGAGACAGGCGGCTCGAAGAGGAGGCACCCGGCTGTACCGCTCCCTCCAATGGACATTGTCCTCTCATCTGAGCCGAGGATAAAAGTGACACCGAAGAAGGGAAAGACTTTCGAGGCTGAGCCTATTCCGGCTACAGCCATGACCTTCTCTACTCCCAGGGCTGAACCTTTTCTGGCTGCAGCCATGACCATCTCAACCGAAGCCGTGCATGTCAGGGCCCCAGTTGAAGCTGTACCTACCGCAACACTAATCGATGTCATGTCTGCCACTGCCCCGACCCCTGCTCCTGAAGTACGAGCCCCCAAGGTCCCCATCAGAGTCGAGCCTATCACCATATCGACGCTGACTCCATAGGAGCAAGCCTCCGAGGTTCCACTTTCGGTCCTTGTGGGTCCCCTCAGGATAAGGAGAGTGGTGTTTAAGGAGACTCCTAATGCTAATGTCCCCGCATGATTTGTAGCCCACCACGCTGCTACTGAGGTTGAGCATTTAGCCAACCGAACCGATGTCCTGGTCAGATATATCGCCACGCCCGAGACAGCTGCCTAAGCTTCTACAACCAGTGGGGTTAGAGGAGCTTCGGAGCCCACTCCAGAGACTTTGCCTCCTGGTTATCACATGGTTTTACTGAACCCTTAGGCGGTCAAGCATGTACCAAAATTGAGGATAGCCGACACCCTCTCCCGAAGCTACGTCAAGTTCATGAACGACTACGCGGCAGTCTATTACCATCATTGCCGATGATGGTAGAAGTGAAGGAGATGCACTGACTCAATGCAGAAAGAAACAAGCTTGAGGGGTTAAAGGTTGAGCTTGATGAGCGGGGGGTCGAACTGGAGAAACTTTTGGAGGCCTCGACTATGGAGCGGGAGGAGCTGCAGAGGAATGTTGACGAGGGATAAACTAGGGAGTTGGTGCCCTAGGGTGAGGTCAATCAACTCAAAGTTCACTTGGATGTGGCCGACCTCGAAATCGTGCACCTTCGGGAGGCAGTCGCGCGTGTGGAGGCCTCGGTCACGGAAGCGAAGTCAGTAAATGCAAAGCTGGTGGAAAACCTCATGAGAAAGTGATGTTTTATTTAAACCAACATGATTTAAATGATTTTTAAACTCGCAAGTATACGAATCAGATGTAGATACGGTACGTATTACGAGATCGTTCCCACGAGGACTGGTCGTCACAATTCAAATCTATGATTCTCCTTAACTAATCCAACAAATAATGGAATGAATTACTAAGCACAATTTTATGAAAAATAATTAATTAAGAACAGGGAAGAAAATTTAATCAGAGAGAGAGCACTAGGACTTTCGAATCCACCCCTAATTATCTTAACCCTTGTTTTGTCTGTTGATTCACCTTGATCTAGATTGATACCACTTATATAGAGAAAGCACAATCTGTGTCCTTAATCGGGCATACAGACTGTCTAATTCCTTTAAGCAATGCCATGAATGACATATCCCATATCCTTGGTCGGGTACATGGAATGTACATTCATTAAAGCACCCTGTTTCTTCCTCTATAGGAAACTTGTTCTTGATCAGACACAAGCACCTATAATAAGCATCCAAACAACATCCATATATATACTTTAATCAAGTTCATAGATGGAGAAGTATAGAATTTAAACCCATAAGCCCCACTTAAAGAAAGAAACAAATTAATTGAAATTCAAAGTAAATCGACCAATACAAGAGCTAATCAAATTAGGGGCTTCATCTCAGCCCTAGCTGAGAGATTAGTGACCCATAAAATCCATAAAAAAATATTAAATAAAATTCATAAAAGAAACGTCAAACCAAACAATCTCTTTCTCTCTTCTTTCTTCTCTTTCTTCTCTTTCTTCTCTCCCTTGCTCCAGATCTGGAATCCCCTGGTTCTCAATGCCTTTCCCACGTCCAAAACTCCCCTTTTATAGCTGCTGGATGGCTGGGGTCGGTGGCAGAGTCGTAGAAGGACTCGAAGTGTAATTTTTCGCAGCCGTGATCGGTGGGCCCCACTGAGGTATTTTCTGGAAAATCCACCCCGTCCATTGGATTCAGGACGAAATTTCAATCAAGAATGGGTGGTTTTGAATGTCCATTGACATGGCCCAGAGAAGAAAATACAAAAAGATCAATTTTGAACATCGCCGGGTAGCCCTTTTGTGGCCTCTGTATCACGCACGTGTGCACGCATGGGAGAAGAATATCAGCATGGTTTTGAAGCTCTCGAACCACTCTACAAGATGGACGGCTCGGATCGGCCATACGGGTGACGTACGGGGCCCACAATCCTTCACAAAAACGGACAGCGACCGTCCGTTACGCGGACACGAAACCCGCTGCTGCGGTAATGGTGGGACCCATTTTGATAATTATTTCAATAATCTACTCCGTCCATTGCATGGAGGATGAAAAAACGGCTAGGAATGCCCAATTTCAAGTTAGAGTTGCGGTGGCCCACAGAGTTTTGAACTCACCGTCCATTTTGCGTTTTTCAGCAGTCAACGTCCGTACACATGCATGGAAGCAAACAGACATCTAGGTGATGATAATATCGGCCCCAGGAAGCGGATGGACGGTTTGGATTGTCCATTTGGACACTAGATGGGCCCCACAACCGATGACCGCGGTTCGGTTTGTGGAGACGCTGGACGGCTCTGCCGTTTTCGACGAAGAAGCGCGGGTCAGCGCTGGCGCTGACCGTCCTGGTGGTGCGGTGCGCAGCTGGTGCAAGTGTGCACGATGCACACTCTGCATACACAGGGCCCACTGTAATGTTTTTGAGAAATCTGCACCGTCCATCCTTTTTCTCATATTATTTCCACCTCAGGACCAAAATTGATGTATATCCAGATATCCAGCGGGCCCCACTTAATGAATTAAGGGGCTGATCTGGCTGTTAGACCACTTCCCGAGATCTTCTATGGCTGAAATTTAATATTTACGGTTAATTTACGGCCCTCATCCCGTGTATGAAGTTTCGAGTTGATCGGATGGCGGAAAACATGTGATCTTGCATTCTGGACCCTTTTCGAGCTCCTTTGCCTTGTTTTCCTCAATCCCAGGCGTGTAAAATCTTCATTATTGGTTCTCTGGAGTCCATCCCGTGCTCTGGAAACTTTGGATTATGAAATCCATGCCTTTAACATCAATTTTCAATTAACGCTCCTGACTTCATCCTGTAACAAGAATACAATTAAAATACTCCATTAAGCATTATCATATACGTAAAATCTGGTAATTACTGGGGTCTGATATGCAATATTTGACCCTGATCAGAAAGGAGCGCAAAACTACTGAGGGATTAGCTCAGCAGCGGAATGTTCTCGAGGCCGAGGCTCAGGTGGCACTGCAAGCTGCTGCGGTATTACAAGCATATAAGGAGTCGACGGAGAGGACCAAGGATTTAGATAGATTGTATCTCTTCGACTATCACACGGGCTTCGACACTTGTCTTGCCGAGGTCCAAAAGCTTTATCTTGACATCGACCTCAACACTCCTGCTATGGACTAGGCCGAGGATGTTGGTGCTGCTACAGCTGAGGAACCCGTGCGCCCTCCCGTACTGCTGATGCTGCTCCTGACGCTCAGCCCCCTGGCTTGGTGGCTAGTCCCTCTGTTCAGAGGGAATGAGATACTTCCTCCCTTTTTTATGGATGATAATTTTTAGATGATTTTTTTCTCTTTTATCCCTCGATCGAGGGCATAGTTACATGCGTTGGTTACTGCATGATGATTTGTTAATGTTTAAGGACCGACCCCTTGAGGGGTCAATCCCCCACGAATGGCGCGCGACCCTTAGTTGTTTTTGTGGATCTTTTATCATATGATGAGCCGACCCCTTCCTTAAGGGATCAGTTCACCTACGGGTTTTTTCCTACACATGAGAGGACCCCTTTGTAGATTTTTGTGGATTAAGAAGCCAACTCCTTCTTTAAGGGATCGGTCCGTTGAGCTCGTCTCTGCTTATGAGAGGCAACTCTTTTCATTTGTAAATAGACCACACAAGTGGACCATGTAGAAAGAGACTTTTATTAAGATCCTTAGAAGGCTAGTAGCTCCAAGCTATACATTTATTGAAAGCCTCCAATGGCCAGTAGATTCTCATCGATAGTAGATCTTCAGGTGCTCGACATTCTAGGGGTGGGGGAGCTGACTCCCTTTAAGATCTTCCAAGTGGTAGGTGCCTAGCTTGGTTGACCTGACCACGCAATAAGGTCCTTCCCAGTTTGGTCCAAATGTCACAGCCCCTGGCTCTATTGTATTCTGGAAGACGCGGTGGAGAAGCAGGTCCCCTGGCTGGAACCACCTTGTTTTGACCCTAGAATTGTAGAACCATGCCACCTATTGATGCCGAGCGGCAACTTGGAGTCTGGTGATGTCTCTAGCTTCCTCAAGCAGGTCAAGGTTTGCTACAATTTGCTCGGCTTTCTGATCCTCATGATAGCTTCTGACCCGAGTTGTCGGGAGGCTGATCTCGACTGGGACGAGTGCCTCCGAGCCATAAGATAGAGAAAATGGGGTCTCCCCAGTAGACGATTGAGTTATAGTCTGGTATGCCCAAAAGGAAAGGGAGCTCCTCTACCCAGTTACTTTTCACTTTTTCTAACTTAGTCTTGAGATGGTGCTTGATGACCTTGTTTACAGCTTCTACCTGTCCATTAAACTATGGGTGCCGAGGTGAAGAGTATGCATTTAAGATACCGAGCCCCCTAAACATGCCTCGGAATCTATCATTGTCGAATTGCTTCCCGTTGTTAGAGATAGTGGTGCATAGGATTCAGAACTGGTAGATGATATTCTTCCAGACGAAGTCGGTCACCTTATGCTCTGTGAAGTAATCGACTGCTACGATGGTGAATTTAACTTGTCCTTTTCCAGTGGGAAAATGTCCAATAATGTTAATCCCCCATTAAGCAAACGGCCACGGCCCGCTCATAGGGATTATCTCTTCCACAGGCTACCTCAGCATAGCGGTAAACCTCTAACATTTATCACATCTCTGGATGTAATTCTTGGAGTCTTCCTGAATGGTCTGCTAGAAGTACCCCCGATGGAGTATCTTTAAAGTTAAGGCATGGCCACCATAGTGATTTTTACAAATTCCTTCATGGATCTCTCGAATCACGTAGTCTACTTCGTCGGGTCGGAGGCACCTGAGGTAGGGTCGAGTGCCTCTTCTTGTATAGGACCCCATCCAACACTACATACCATGCAGCTCTGATCTTTAGGTGTCGGGCCACTAGCCTGTCTTAAGGGACCTCACCATATGTGAGGTAGTTGTAGATTAGGTCCATCCAACTTGGAGTGGTCCCCACTAAATTGATCATCTCCTGATCAGCCCGATCGATGCTCGGGCTATCCATGGATTTCACAGGGACGATCCTGAGAATCTTCCCTTCCTTGGTTGAGGCCAACCTTGTGAGGGCCTTGGCCTAAGAGTTTTCCATCTTTGAGATCTAATTGATGATGCATATCCAGAACTTCTCTATCAACTTCTTAGCCTCGGCCAGATAAGCCACCATCCTGATTTCCTTAGCCTCGTACTCGGTGAAGATATGGTTTACAACAAGTTGAGAATCACATCGCACCTCAAGAGACTGAACCCCCAGACTGGCTGCTAGTCTGAGTCTAGCGAACAAGGCCTCATACTCTGTTTCATTGTTGGAGGCTTTGAAGCCAAGCTTGATAGCATACTGAATGGAGGTTGCATCAGGAGCCACCAAGACAATCCCTGCCCAGACGCGCTTAGAGTTGGATGATATGTCCACATATAATATCCATTTTTGCTATGATCCTGCATCCTAGATAAGCGGGGGAACTGACGGGATCGTGGGAATTACCTCCGTGCCTGCGTCTGCCTCTTCTGCGTCCAGGGTAGTGAACTCTACTATGAAGTCAGCTACAACTTGGCCCCTTAATTACAGTCTTTAGATGAGATTGGATATTAAAATCCCTGAGTTCTATCGCTTACTTAGTCATTTGACCTGAGACCTTGGGCTTTTAGAGGACTTGCCTGAGGGGGGATTTAGTTAGGACAATAATGGTATGTGTTAGAAGTACGGATGTAGCCTTAGTGCTGAGAAGACCAAACCGAGTGCTAACTTCTCCATACTCGGGTACTTGGTCTCGGCGTGTACCATTGCCTTGCTTACATAAGAGACAGGGTGTGGCTTGCCCCCCACTTCCCTGTTGAGTGTAGAATCAACGGTCGAGATAGAGACCACCCGATATAGGAATAGGGGTTCACCCTCTTCCGGCTTGGATAACAGGGGAGGTGAATTCAGATATTGCTTCTGTAAGTGCCATAGTTTATAGCCCTTTGTGTTGTCAAATTTGTGGTGCCAAAGACACTGTTATTAAGCTTGCATCTGTGAAGAACAATACTCTACTCAAGATCAACTTAGGTTGACAAGCACTGTTCACAAGTCAAGAAGCTTTTAAGTTCAACCTCAAGATCTCAAGAAGCTTTCAAGTTCAATCTCAAGATCTCAAAAAGCTCTCAAGTTTAAATGACATCAAGACTTCAAGCTTTGTTACTTTCAAAGGTCACTTGTCTCTAAAGTTTCAATGTCCTTACTTCACTATTGAGGTATGACTGACCTTAGGTTGACCTTTAAAGTAGGCCATTTTGGATACGTAATTCATATGTTTTATATAAGTGAGTTTGGTCTGGTCTAAGACTAGTCCTAGACTTTGTTCGACTAGTCCTAACACTGCTTCGACCTGTCTAAACATTTCCTGGATCAGTCGTAAGTTTGTTACAAAATTAAAAATTTTCTATTAGGCTTCGACTAGTCTTGGGGACTGTTCGACCAGTCGTAGGAACAGTGTCGACTATATTTTCGACCAGTCGTAGACCTACGAGTCAAAGAGCAGCGTTGAAATTCAGTTACCTATGACCAGTCGAAGGGATCCTACGACCAGTCGAAGGAGACCTACGACCAATCGTGAAACTGTTAAATCTTATTGCACCCGAATTTTCAAATATCTATTGGTTCTATGACCAGTCATAGAGGTCTTTAGACCAGTCGAATGCTGATTTGCTCAACTATAAATAGAGCACGAGTCTCAAAATTATATATGAAAATTAACGAACTTCAAGCTAAATTAATTCGGCCTTCTGAGAGATAAGTCGGTGCTCCATATAAGCTAAGTGTGAATATTTAATATTCTCTTTCTTTAGCTTTCTTAATTGATTTTGTTTCTTATATTCCAATCTAATCTGAAAAGAGGAATTGTTGTTTTCCTTTTTCTGGAATCAAAATCAATTAGAGCTAACCCTTTTGTTTTAATTTAAAATCTATTAGAACCTACAACCATTATAAAGTGAGTATTGGACATTGAACTTTGACATTCAAATCTCTACTCTGACTTGGTTCTTCTGGGCTGCTACAACGAAGGAGAAAATCAGGTATTTTACAATTTGTGTAATTTACATTGTTTGGTTTTATTTGAGGTTAAGCTAGAAAAATCTCAAAGTTGTTGGTTATCTAAGGAGAGCCAGAAAAATTAGAAGTGAGGGTTCTTGAATTGTGTAAGCCCTTTGAAAAAGACACAATTGTGAAGGTTTTGGGTGAACCTGTGAAGACCTATTTGATAGTGAACGCTAATATCCCCTGTGTGAGGATATTAGGAGTGGAGTAGCATTCTATGTGGCTGTTGTTTAACAGTTGGTGAACACACAGGCGAACTACTATAATTCTTTGTGTTTTGGATGTGTAATTTATATTTCATATCTTTTATCATTCAGAATTGTGGAATGTATGTGTGGATGTGAATGTTGTAAATTTTACATTTCAAGCACAGTGGGGAATGTTGTAATAATTTAGATTTACATTTCAACATTATATTTTTACTATCTCTTTATTACTTTGAGCTTCAGTTTCTCTATTTGTTCTAGTAAGGTTGCCCTGCCATTTTTATGGTGCGTGGTTGTCCTTAGAACTATCAATATTTTGAGTTAGCATTTAGTAGTGTGAATTGATTTATTTATTCAGTTCTATCTTTCTATATTTTTGTTGTATTTATCTTAAAATTTGGCATAATCCTATTCACCCCCCCTCAAGGAAAAGCTTGGCCATTTCAAGTGGTATCAGAGCCTAATAGCTCGCTCTTATTGCTTTTTATTTAGATTTAATTCCTGAGCTAATGATCTCAGCTATATAAAAGATGTCAAATTTTGATAGCCTATCAGTCACTAGGCCTCCACCCTTTGATGGCTCCAACTATGCCTATTGGAAAGCCAGGATGAGGATCTTCATCAAATCCATGGATGAAAGTGTGTGGCTTTCCATAGTGAATGAATGGACCCCTCCTACCACTGAAGTAACAGGGATTGATGGTTCAAAATTTATGAAAATTACACTGTATTTCTCTTGGACCACACTTCAGAAAACTGAGAGTAGTGCAAATGTTAAAGCACTAAATGCAATTACTTGTGCACTATCACCGGATGAATTCAAAAGAATTATATCCTGTGATTCTGCAAAACATGCTTGGGATATATTGGAAATGACATATGAGGGTACTTCAATTGTCAAGAAATCTAAGATACAAATCCTCACAACTAAATTTGAGGAAATACGTATGGAAGAAAATGAAATGTTCATGGACTTCTATACCAGATTAAATGACATTGTAAACTCTATGTGGGATCTAGGCAATAAAATTCCTAAAAGCAAGATATGTGCTAAAATACTACGCTTACTTCCTGAACAGTTCAATTCTAAAGTAACCGCAATCTAGGAACTTCGTGATACAGACAATACGAGGGTTGAGGAATTAGTTGGCTCATTACAGACTTATGAGTTAACCTTTAAAGCTCCAAAAGGTAAATCTATTGCTTTAAAAACTTCTAAAAATGGTTTTCATGAAAATGATTTAAACTCTGATTTAGAAAACTCTGAGGATGATATGGCTCTTTTGGCAAAGAGATTTTATAAAATTTTTAAAAGTAAAAAGTGGGTTGATTTTCGAAAAGCATTTGATAAAAAGAAACCTAAACCTAAAACTAGAAAATCATTAAAAGATAGTCAATGTTACAACTTCCATGAGTATGGGCATTTGACTAACAAATGTCCTAATAAGGGCAAGTCAAAAAAGAAAAGTATGATGGCTACTTGGGATGAGTCCTCTGATTCTGAAGTCTCTTCTGAATCAAAAGATTCTGAAATTGAGTCAGGGTGTGATGTTAAGGCCCTTATGACTCTAGCCAATTTCACTTTTTCAGATAATGATGACTCGACTAATGAAGAAAATCTGAATAGTGAATATGAAAATGAAGATGATCTTCAAGATGCTTACAATGCCCTATACAAGGAAAGTTGTAAAATTGCTGTGAAATTGAAACTTCAAAAAGAGAAATTTTCTAAACTCAAAGAAATTTATGAATCTCTTGTTTTAGAAAAGTCTCATATTTCAGACTGTTTTGAAAAGACAAAATGCAATTTAGATTTTAAAACCTCCCAGTTTGAAAATCTTAAATCTGAAAATGAACAACTAAAACATGAAGTCTCTTCTCTCTTGAGTTTAAAAGAAACCTGGAAATATGCCCAAGGTGATCCTAAATTAGAAAAACTCTTATCTAGATCGAGAAAATGTGGTGATCGATCCGGTCTGGGCTATGACAAGAGTGTTCCTCCTAAACCAAAGAATACTTCTCCCACATTTGTAAAGGGAGAGATCTTAAACTCAAAAGGGAAAGATCAAATATTTTCTAAAAACTTTAAATCTTTTCAAAAACCTAAAAGACATATCAACTATAAAAAGCAAAACCAAAGTCCTTTGGCAGAAAAGATAGTTGATTTACTTAAGGAGCTTCTAAAGTCTAACTCACTAGGTCATACTTATAACTCTTACAATCGAAAGAAGACCTGCTATCCTCATAAACCCAAAATGGTTATGAAATGGGTTCTAAAGGTCACTTGCTTGGTTGCCCACACCGCTTTCAAAGCAACAAGCCATTTTAAGTGGTACCTAGATAGTGGATGCTCCAGGCATATGACAGGCAACAAGGCTTTATTCACCGATCTCAAAGACATGACTGACGGTTCAGTCACATTTGGACATGGCAGCAACTGCAAGATTATGGGCCAAGGTACGGTTTAACTCTATTACCTTCCTTTGATTAAAAATGTGTTGTATGTTGAAGGACTGAAACAATAATCTTCTAAACATATCTCAGATTTGTGATAATAACCATAGTGTACGGTTTTTTAATCAAAGCTGTGAGATTCTAAACAACAAGCGTTCAGTAATACTAACTGGACGTAGAACTCTGAAAACTGTTATATTGTTAGTGAATCCAGCTCATCTAATCAATCATGTTACATGGTCCAAACAGACGAGACTGATTTGTGGCACAAATGTCTTGGACATGTACACTACCGAAATTTACATAGTTGAGCAAATGGGAACTTATAAAAGGTCTACCCAAACTACAAAAATTAGATAAAATATGTGGTAAATGCCAGATTGGCAAATAAACTAGGGACTCACACAAAAAGGTGGATTCCAATTCCACATCAAGACCACTCGAGCTTCTCCATATAGATCTAGTAGGACCTACCAGGACGGAAAGTCGAGGTGGTAAAAGATATATTTTGGTAATGGTAGATGACTTTACCAGATATACATGGGTTGTCTTCTTAAGGGACAAATCAGAAACCCTTCAAGAAGTAAAAAAGGTTCTCAAAAGGATTCAAACTAAAAAAGTTTTCAAGTCAGTAAGATTCGTAGTGATCATGGATCTGAATTTGAGAATAGTGGTTTTGAGAAGTTCTGTAGTGACCAAGGAACATTACATGAATTCTTAACGCCCAAAACTCCACAAAAAAATGGTATAGTTGAAAGAAAAAATAGAGTGCTTCAAGAAATGGCTAATGTCATGTTGAATAGTATGAGGCTCTCTAAGAATCTTTGGGCTGAAGCAGTCAATATAGCTTGTTATATTATTAACCGGGTTTACACTAGTAAAGGTAATAATAAAACGGCTTAAGAAATGTGGTTTGATAAAAAGCCTACTGTCAAATACTTTCGAGTTTATGGCAGTAAGTGCTATATTTTACGAGATCGCAAACATCTGGGAAAGTTTGATACGAAGAGTGATGAAGGGATCTTTTTAGGATACTCTTTAAACAGTCGAGCTTATAGGGTTCTGAATAAAAGGACCGGTGTGATTCAAGAATCCATCAATGTGGTCATTGATGATCACTTAAACACACCAGTTTCAAATTCAGATAATGATGAAGTACTAGTAATTGATAAATCTGATATTTCATCTATTCAGACTGATTCTGAACTGAGGACTATTAAAGATCATCCAACCACACAGATTCTTGGAAACCCTCTCACTGGTGTTCATACCCGTAGACATGTAATGACCCTGAAAATTTTGTGCTAATCTTTCCTTAGTAGTTTTTTTTGGGGTAATTAGCGCTATACTCGATTGCTTGTGAAATTTGCATCAATCACTTTAAATTTTATCTGCATGACTCAAAACTTATAGATTGGTTAGCGCTATGTTACTTTGAAATCTGGGATCCATCGCTAAAGCCAGTTGTTCTTGGGAATTTTTGGAAGTTCTGGATTGGACCTGGACCGTGCGTCGAAAGTCCGATAGTGATGATCTTAGGCTATTGCGGTCACCATGTTGGGCTTGACCATCACCTCAAAAATCAAGTCCATGTGATGTTCTGGGTCAATTTGGTTAAGTTCGGAGTAAAGAGTGTGAGAACGGTTGGAAATTTAATAAGATTTTATGAAATCTGAGTCGTGTCGCTTACGCGACGATTTTAAGCAATCTGACCGTTGGATTCTGACCCAATTTCACCCTCTGATCAGGCAAGGTGGCCCAGGCATGTCCTTGTGCTTGTGGACCTGATCGAGATTCAGTGACCGTTGAATTGAGTGTGGTCCGCCATGGCTGATCTGAAGATCCGGTTGGTACGAAAACTCAGCCTGACCTAGATCCATGGTCAGTGAGCTTAAGTCCGACCTTTCGTGGTAATAGGCCCACCGGAAGTACTTCGTTGGATCGTGAGAGGCCGGTTTTGGTTATACCCTAAGTATACCTTGGCCCTGGGGTTATTTCATCAATATTAGGCCTATTTATAGACCTTAAAACCCTAGCTCTCTTTTCCATACGAATTTCCTAATCCTACCTAAGAAAGAGAAAGGAAAAGAGAGAGAAAGTGAGAGAGAAGTTGGTGAATCATCTTAGATTCTTTCCTGTTCTTCTACATCCTTGAACCTTCACTTTGAATCATTATTCTGACGATTCTGAGTTCATCTTTGGGTAAGTTAACCTAACCCCAATCTCTGTTAGAGCTTAGAATAGTCTTGGTTTTGTTGTATCTCATTTCTATTCTTGCTTTAGGTTATCTTGTCGCCGTTGACGAAGACATATCGTCTGAAATCAGTTTGGTGTTCTTTTCTGGCTAAAGGTGCGGACTTTAAGTGTATAGGCTATGGTTTTCAAGGCTTTCAATGCTAGTGAGTGATTTATTCTTGCTATGGATGAGATTTCACATGCCAAATGTTATGTTTCTTTTGTGTTCCAGATCTGCATGTGTTATATTGAGAATTGTGTATTCTATGTGTATGTATAAAGTACCGTATGCGTATAAAATATGAACCTGTGATTGCCATGTTTATTTGTCGTATACTTATGCTAATTGTATGTGCGACAACTCCTTGGTAAAAAGGAATTGTCCAAAGGTGTGTTTTTCAACATACGCCATGTATGTTGAACTATGTATTCTAAGTGTTTGTAGATATGTCTGAATGATCTAAAGTGTGATATATCAACCTAGTGTGGGCGTTGAGAAACGATTCCCAACTCTCCCACAAGTGTGTATGATTTCCTTCATGTAAGTTACATTCCTTGTTATTTAAATTCAAGTCTTGCTTATGCTTACATTCATGTTAAGTTGATATTCTTCAAGTACTCATATGCTACATGATTTGAGTTGTTGTTCCATTACTGTTCTACATTCAATACAAATATCTGTTGTAGTGTAATGTGTGTGGGACTATGCATTAGTCAAGGAATCGGTAATCGGCCTTAAGTTCGTGGTTGAGATTGCTTTCGCCACGTAGGACGTGATTAGACGAACCCGAGTCGTATTAAAGTTGTCGGCAGTGGTTTGGCCACGCGGAGTGTTTACGCACTCTATGTCGTTCAACCCAACGTGCGCTCGTACTAGTCGAGTTCGTCAAGTAACCTGATTGTCTGATGTATGTTCACCATGTATGGACGCTACTGCTTGAATCTAGGGTACCGAACTTATCGATGAAATCCTATTAACCATGGTACCTTGATCCACTAAGACTCATGAGCCGGACATGGTGGTATGGGATACCGTGGTCGAGCTGTCGGCCTACGCTGGGGTGACGAGCCTCCCCGTAGTGACCAGTGAGCAACCAAACTCGTGAGCCGATTATGGTGGTATGGGACACTATATTCGTGCTGTCGGCCTACATTGATTGGTGACGAGCCCTCTGTAGTGACCTCGAGCATGCTTGGATACCGCATTGAGGTGACGAGCCTTAATATAGTAACGAAGGTGTGATAGGCGTGCATTGATTGGTGACGAGCCCTTTGCAACGACCTGAAAACATATGATCCTATGAGATGCCTAGGACTGACGACCCTAGAATGGATCACTGTTTGGATGATGATAAGAGGAAGGTATCTTAGCTTCCCAATCCTGCTGTATGAAAAAGACTAATAACAACTTGGTAATCATATTCATGCACCGCATTTGCATGTGCTTTGTAGATGTGGCGCACTTTGAGGCGATGTCATGCGTAACGTAAGATGAAGACACTGAGGGTGTACGCGTGAGGGCACGCATCATTCTGCATGCATCCTTACATTAACAAGAGTACTTAGGATATGTTTAATTGTTCTGCTTTATCATTACTGCTTGATTGAACTGATAACATGTTAACCTGTGCTTTATTATTCCACTGAGTTGATCACTCACTCCCACGTTCTGGGGTAGTGTTAAACACCCACCAGACTATCTTAGCTGCTGATGTTGCAGATGTTGATGCGACTTCTAAGGCAGAGCGGGAGATGGATGATGATGAGACTGCTTTCTCTTTTATGCAGTTTTCAGACGGGTTCTAGTGATCCTTGTTCTGATGCGCCGGATGCTGGGGTTTCTTTTGAGAATTAAATGATGTAATTTGATACTTGTAATTTTGATAGCAACACTTACATTACGACCTGGTATGTATATGTACTTCAGGGATTTGCACTTGTACACATATATTTCTATAAGTCTTTCACTTGCTTTCTTCACTTATCCCTTAATTATATTTGCTATTTGGTTTAATCTATTCCATGTTTTATGCACTAATACAGACAACATACATCCATCATTAAATATGTTGCATAAGTGATGTTTTGGAACTCGGGAGCTGAGTTATGCTCGACTCTCGAATTTCGGGGCGTTACAAGTTGGTATCAGAGCATGATTTGGATTAAACCAGACCTGGGTTATGGTCACACATAGCACGATGTCGCCACTTTAGTGTATTTGGGTGCGCGTTATTGTAGATTGTGTGTTTGTGCTCCGTAGCTTCTATCGGCGAAGGTTTACTGAAAACATTCACCGAGATCGAGTCTGTGCTCTCTCCTGATCACACACAGTGACCCGAAACCTTTCCTAGACCATCTATTAATGAGTTTAGATGGTCTATCTTCCCTTTTCAACCCTTAAATCTTCAAGAAACCTCTGTTTGAATCAGATTTCTGCACAAATGGCCCGATAGGCGTCAAATTAAGCAAAGGGGCTGATCGGGGCATTTCCAGTGGGGCCCAGGGGGGGACCCACATCATTCTAAGCATGGGGGACCAGGAGGACCTCGCCCAAACGGTGAGGCATCGCCGGATGGTCCAGAGACCGGCGATGCCATCGCCGGTTCGGCGAGCCCTCGCCGATCAGCGGGCCGGCGCGGGCCGATGAGTTTTTGGCCTAGTGTGGCCCACCCTTCCATGGTTCTTTAATTTAAACTCCTTCTAAGCCCTACTTCCTTAACAAACTTCCCTCCCAAGCTCTCTTTTCTTTCTAGTTTCTCTCTAAACTTCTCCAATTCTTCTCCAAATCTTCTTCTTCTTCCATTTTCGTGCAAACCCTATCCACCCATCTCAAAACCTCACCTCCCTTTGCTGTTTACCTCTCCTTTTCTTCTCATTTGGGCTCCTAAATCCTCTTTTGGGATCTCTAGTGTGTGGGAGCTTCTCCTTTTCTTCCTATTTCTCTCTTTCTCTCATTTCTCATGGCCCTTTTTGAGTTTATTACGGCCATCTTTTCCGTTTCTACCCTTCTTTCTTTGATGGTGAAGAAGAGAGCGCCCGTGGATGAAGCCGAGCCTAGCCGCCCAACCCATGCACGGAGGCCGAGAGGTGCCGCTGCGAGCACGTCCGCCACTCGTGAATTCTAGACCAAGCGGGACCTCGATCCTCGAGCTCCCATTGGTAGAACCTTATTGGCGGAGCTATCGCATGGAGTCTATAAAGGTCGTAGAGTCCTTTTTGAGGCTCATGTTGATCCACGGCTATATGGCGAGTTTCTGTTGTTGGAGCGCCTGGAAGGGGCTGGTTGGTGTCCCTTGTTCGAGGGCGAGTATCGCGCGAATGCAAGTACTGTTCAAGTTTTTTATGACAATATTTGTGATCCTTCGCTGGAGCCTCTGTAGTTCAAGATTCTTGTGGTAGTGGTCGGGAAGCTATAGTCAATGTCGCTTTGATATCCCGACTCCTGAATGTGCCACTTGGTGAGGTGCATGCCAGCGAGAAGAATTTGAACAGTATGCGCGAGAGGGATCATCGCACCCGATCCTTGTGTGGTCGTCTGGTCAAATGGCAGCCTAATAGGAGTCTTCTGGCTACCAACATGATGGACGACTTTCGTTTGCTTTACCACATGTGTACGTTCAATGTATACCCAAGGTGGAGCAACCGCAGCGAGTGTACGCACCTGATGGTAGATTTCCTGTATCAGGTGGGGCAAGAAGCGAAGTTGTGTGTGCCGACGTACATCTTGCGTCAGATTATTCTCATCGCTCGTTCGACTAGGAGGACCGAATCGCTTCCTTTTGGCCGCCTCATTTGTAAGCTTGCACATGAGTTTGGCTATAAGCTTGGAGCAGAGAAGCCAGTTCCTGTTCGTCATATTAGCCTGACGACCCTTAAGCAGATGGAGATTGGTTCTGGTCGACAAGCCTCAAAGAGTGAGGATGAGTCAGAGAGCGATGATGAAGAGAGTTATGCTGAAGGTGGTGCTGAGATTGAGGAAGAAACAGAGTAGGACGAGAAAGAGGTAGAGGCACAGGATACGAGTGAGAGCTCTCCTCCTGTGGTACCAGAGCAGAGCACAGATCAGACTGCCAAAGATGCCCGTATTGATCAGCTTGAAGAAGGGCAAGCTGTTCTACGCCAGGATATTATGGATCTTCGAGGCCTTGTGAAGCATAAGTTTAAGAAGGTGACTCGAACTCTGAAGTTTATCCTGTGTTGCTTGCAGGATAAGGGTGCCCCACCTCCATCTCCTGATTCCGATGAGTAGTTGTCGTTGTAGTCGTCCTTTGCTTTGTTTGTTGTTTCTTTCTGTGTGTAGCCGTTGTTGGCTTTGTAGTTGGAGTTGTTTGCAATTGTTTGTGGTTGTTTGAAGTGTTAGATGTTGTAGTTCACATGCTTTCCTAGTCGTGATTCATGTAATGCCGCACTACTTGTATTGTGACAATTTTGTTTAATATAATGCATGTTGTTTGTCTTTGAAGTTGTGCTGTGAATGCTGTGTGGATGGATTATGTGGACGTAGAATCTGACAGGTTGCATCCTCTATTGAATGTAGGGATGCCTCCTAAGGGTTCGAAGACTTCGGCCCGTCTCTCCTTGGTTGAGTCACTTGCTGGGGTTCCTCCCTTGAGCGATAGCCAGACGGATCCACAGGCAGGCCCGTCTCATGCCGGTGTTGGGCCGACACCATAGCTCCTCCAGTCACGCCCTCGGTTCCTGAGCCGAGCCGTGCATCTTCGTCTGCTCCACCGTCTGATAGGTTTGAGCAGATGATGCTGTTAATATAGCAGCAGCAGATTCAGCAGCAGAGCACTAGAAGCAGCGGCAGCAGCAGCAGCAGGAGTTCCTCTCTTCCATGGCTGACAACTTTGCTCAGTTAGTGGGGGTGCCTCCACCTGCTTCACTTATGCCTCCATCTGGGAGTGCCAGTGCGAGCGGCACTTTTGAGCGATTTCAGTGCTTATGACCTCCTACATTTGCGGGTTCTCATAGACCCGAGGAGGCCGAGTATTGGATCGACCGTATCTCTAAGATGCTGAGACCGCTGCATTGTTCTGAGGTTGAGCAGGTTGAGCTTGCCTCCTTCATGTTTAAGAAGGAGGCCAGTCTGTGGTGGGACAGTGTTCTTCGCACTGTCGAGGAAGGATTTGTGTGGTCGTGGCAAGCGTTTGAGGCACGCTTCCACGAGAAGTATTTCCCGATTACGTACCGACATGAGAAGAAGAGTGAGTTCCTTCGCCTCCGCCAGGGAGGGCTGTCGGTGACGGAGTGTGAGAACCGGTTCACTGAGCTGGGTCGGTATGTGCCTTTAATTCTGGGCGATCAGCCAATGAGGATGCAGCATTTTTCTGAGGGATTGAGACCTGAGATCCGATCGAAGATTTGCTATGCTAGCATTTCTTCTTATGCGAAGTTGGTGAGCATGTCCTTGCGAGTAGAGCAGGACGGGGACAGGTCATCCCGCATGCGAGCACCGATGGCTCCTAGGCCGCGACCGGACTTTCAGGGTGCCCTTTTTCTCGGCAAGAGGCCGCGAGCAGATTCTCCTCCTAGGCGTTCAGCGCTGCCTGCTCAGCAGATACGAGTTGATCTTCACTGTTCGTATTGTGGGAAGATGGGGCATTTGGACCGTTTTTGCTTTTCACGTATACGGGCCAATGGTTTTACTCCACCGCAGAGGATTAGCCGTCCGATGCCTCAGGTTATTTCTCCTCCACCTCTTCGTTCAGCGCCAGATCATCCATCCTTCAGACCTGCAGTACCTAGCTTCAGGCCACCTCAGCGGCCCATGGTTCCTCCGCCAAATCGTCAGCAGTAGGCTCGAGTTCATGCGCTTTTAGCTGAAGCGCCTATGTCTGACTTGGTGCTGAGATCCTTCGAGGTGACATCGCACATTGAAGGTATTCCCGTTTCTATGTTGGTGGATACAGGGTTCACTACTTCTCTTATATCTTATACGGCAGTTAGGCGTTTGGGTTTGAGAACTATTCCTATGCAAAGAGTGACGCTTACTACCGCTACGAGGACTTCCTCTGCTATGAGCAAGCGTTGTATGGATTGTTTGGTCGATCTTGGAAGTGGATCGATCCGGGTTGATTTATTTGTCGCATCCCTTTATCATTACGATGTTATTATGAGTATGGATTAGCTCACGAGGATGCGAGCTGAGATTGATTATAAAGCAAGGTCGGTGACCATCCATGGACCTGAGGGCGAGACAGTTACTTTCCCAGTTCAGGTCAGTTACCCTTTTCGTATTGATTATTATACTTCTCTATTGGAGAGTATGGCTGAATCGGCGTTAGTTAGCACGCCGGTAGTTCGGGAATTTGAAGATGTGTTTGAGTCGATTCCTGGATTACCTCCTCAGCGTGAGATTGATTTTGCTGTTGACCTCATGCCTGGTGAGGCACCCATTTCATTGCCCACCTATCCTATGCCTCTGAGTGAAATGGAGGAGTTGAGGAAGCAGATAGATGGTTTGCTGAATTTGGATTTTATTCGGCCTAGTGTGTCTCCTTGGGAGCACTTGTTTTGTTTGTGAAGAAGAAGGATGGTTCCTTGCGATTATGTATTGATTATCGCAGGTTAAATTTGGTAACTGTGAAAAATAAGTACCCTTTGCCCAGGATTGATGATCTGTTTGATCAATTGAAGGGGGCACGGTACTTTTCGAAGGTTGATCTGCAGTCTGGGTATCATCAGTTGTGCGTCAAGGATGGGGACATGCAGAAGACCGCTTTCAGGACTAGCTTCGGTCATTATGAGTTCCTTGTGATATCGTTCGGTCTTACGAACGCACCAGCCGTGTTCATGGATCTGATGAACAGGGTGTTTCGGTCATTCCTGTTTCGATTCGTCATTGTCTTTATCGATGACATCTTGATATATTCTGTGAGCCAGGAAGAACACGAGGAGCACTTAAGAGCAGTTTTGGATACTCTCAGGAAGAATCAACTTTTTGCACAGTTCAAGAAGTGTGATTTCTAGAAAGAGGAAGTCAAGTTCCTGGGACATGTGGTGTCCAAGGAAGGGATAGCTGTCAATCTTGCCAAGGTAGCTGCAGTGCAGGACTGGAAACAGCCTGGTTCAGTTACTGAGGTAAGGAGCTTTCTGGGTCTTGCAGGATATTATCAACGCTTCATTCAAGACTTCTCGAAGATTGCCAGACCGTTGTCGTAGTTGACACAGAAGGATTTGAAGTTTGCTTAGAATGAGAAGATAGAGTTAGCTTTTCAGGAGATGAAGGACAAGTTGACGTCCGCCCCTATGCTAGTATTGCCAGAGCGGGTTAAGTATATTATATATACTGACGCCTCTCACATTGGCCAGGGTTGTATCCTTATGCAGAAGGACAGGGTGATTGCTTATGCTTCGCGTCAGTTGAGGAAACACGAAGAGAATTACCCTACGCATGACCTGGAGTTAGCAGCTGTCATTTTCGCATTAAAGCTCTGGAGACATTACCTCTATGGTGAGGAGTTCGAGCTCTTTTGCGACCACAAGAGCCTTAAGTATATTTTCACGCAGCGTGACTTGAATATGAGGCAGCACCAATGGATGGAAACATTGAAGGATTTTAAGTTCGATGTTTCTTACCATCCGGGCAAGGCGAACCTTGTGGCAGATGCGTTGAGTCGCAAGAAGGCTATTGAGTTTGCGGCTCCGTTGATGATAGCAGAGTGGGATATGTTGGAGTTCATGCGAGATTTTGAGCAGAAGCTTACAGTGGTTGAGCCGTATGAGGTTATCACACACATTCGTGTACAGCCCCTTATCGATGAGAAGATCGTTGCAGCTCAGGCAGATGATGAGCTTTTGGTGAAGATGAGGAAGCGGGTTGGTACAGATGAGAACTCCGACTGGAGTGTTAGTTCTGATGGGGGCCTACTATTTCGTGGCCGGTTATGTGTTCCTGACATCCCTGACTTGAGACGGGAGGTTCTCGAGTTAGCCCATAGTTCTAAGCTTGCGATGCATCCAGGTAGCACGAAGATGTATCAGGATATGAGGAGATCATATTGGTGGGACAATATGAAGGTCCAGATTGCTGAGTTTGTTTCTCGTTGTCTCACGTGCCAGCAGGTCAAGGCAGAGCATCGCCGACCTCCTAGGTTGCTGCAGCCCATGCCCATAGCAGAATGGAAGTGGAACTTCATCTCTATGGATTTTATTTCTGGGTTGCCGAGAACGAGGAAGGGATATGACTCTATTTGGGTGATAGTCGACTGATTGATGAAGTCGGCGCATTTCTTACCGATCAGATTCACAAACTCTGTAGACGAGTTGGCTAGGCTGTATATCAAGGAGATAGTATGTCTGCATGGAGTTCCCCTAGAGATTGTGTCTGATAGAGACACGCGTTTCACATCTATCTTCTGGACTCGTATTCAGGAAGCGATGGGTGTGAAACTGAAGTTCAGCATCGCGTTTCATCCGCAAACAGATGGGCAGACGGAACGCATGAATCAGGTCCTGGAAGAAATGTTGCGAGCTTGTGTTTTGGATTTCAAGGACAATTGGGATGATTGTCTTCAGTATGCAGAGTTCGCGTATAATAACAGTTTCCAGGCGAGTATCGACATGGCTCCCTTTGAGGCATTGTATGGTCGCCCGTGCAGAGCACCGCATTGCTGGGCAGAAGTTGGCGAGCGTAGTTTGCTTGGCCCGAAATTGGTGTAGGTGACTTCAGAGAAAGTTGACATCATTCGACGTCGACTTCTGACATCCCAGAGTAGGTAGAAGAGTTATGCTAATACGAGGCATCGACAACTTGAGTTTGAGGTTGGAGGCCATATTTTTCTGAAGGTCTCTCCTATGAAGGGAGTTCTGCGGTTCGGTAAGAAGGGGAAGCTGACGCCGAGATTTATTGGTCCATTTCAAGTTCTGGATCGAGTGGGAGCGGTAGCATACCGCCTTGCTTTGCCCACACCTCTTGCGGGCGTGCATAACGTATTTCATGTTTCTATGCTGAAGAAGTACGTTCCTGATCCTTCGCATATTATCAGTTGGGAGCAGGTGCAGTTGAGTGGGGATGCCACTTATGTACTGCGACCGACGCGTATTCTCGACAGGAAGGAGCAGGTATTGCGTAGCAAGGCTATCCCTCTTGTGAAGGTGCTATGGACGCATCATAGTGAGGAAGAGGCTACTTGGGAATCTGAAGCTGAGGTCAGGAAGAGCTACCCTCAGATCCTTGAGGAATATGAGAAGGTATGAATTTCGAGGACGAAATTTTCTTTAAGGGGGGTAGATTATATTGACCCTGAAAATTTTGTGCTAATCTTTCCTTAGTAGTTTTTTTTTGGGGTAATTAGCGCTATACTCGATTGCTTGTGAAATTTACATCAATCACTTTAAATTGTATCTGCATGACTCAAAACTTGTAGATTGGTTAGCGCTATGTTACTCTGAAATCTAGGATCCATGGCTAAAGCCAGTTGTTCTTGGGAATTTTTAGAAGTTCTGGATCGGACCTGGACCGTGCGTCGAAAGTCCGATAGCGATGATCTTAGGCTGTTGCGGTCACCATGTTGGGCTTGACCATCACCTCAAAAATCAAGTCCATGTGATGTTCTGGGTCAATTTGGTTGAGTTCGGAGTGAAGAGTGTGAGAACGGTTAGAAATTTAATAAGATTTTATGAAATCTGAGTCGTGTCGCTTACGCGACGATTTTAAGCAATCTGGCCGTTGGATTCTGACCCAATTTCACCCTCTGATCAGGCAAGGTGGCCCAGGCATGTCCTTGTGCTTGTGGACCTGATCGAGACTTAGTGACCGTTGAATTGAGTGTGGTCCGCCACGGCTGATCTGAAGATCCGGTTGGTACGAAAACTCAGCCTGACTTAGATCCATGGTCAATGAGCTTAAGTCCAACCTTTCGTGGTAATAGGCCCACCGGAAGTGCTTCGTTGGATCGTGAGAGGCCGGTTTTGGTTATACCCTAAGTATACCTTGGCCCTGGGGTTATTTTCATCAATATTAGGCCTATTTATAGACCTTAAAACCCTAGCTCTCTTTTCCATACGAATTTCCTAACCCTACCTAAGAAAGAGAAAGGAAAAGAGAGAGAAAGTGAGAGAGAAGTTGGTGAATCATCTTAGATTCTTTCCTGTTCTTCTACATCCTTGAACCTTCACTTTGAATCATTATTCTGACGATTCTGAGTTCATCTTTGGGTAAGTTAACCTAACCCCAATCTCTGTTAGAGCTTAGAATAGTCTTGGTTTTGTTGTATCTCATTTCTATTCTTGCTTTAGGTTATCTTGTCACCGTTGACGAAGACATATCGTCTGAAATCAGTTTGGTGTTCTTTTCTGGCTAAAGGTGCGGACTTTAAGTGTATAGGCTATGGTTTTCAAGGCTTTCAATGCTAGTGAGTGATTTATTCTTGCTATGGATGAGATTTCACATGCCAAATGTTATGTTTCTTTTGTGTTCCTGATCTGCATGTGTTATATTGAGAATTGTGTATTCTGTGTATGTATAAAGTACCGTATGCGTATAAAATATGAACCTGTGATTGCCATGATTATTTGTCGTATACTTATGCTAATTGTATGTGCGACAACTCCTTGGTAAAAAGGAATTGTCCAAAGGTGTGTTTTTCAACATACGTCATGTATGTTGAACTATGTATTCTAAGTGCTTGTAGAAATGTCTGAATGATCTAAAGTGTGATATATCAACCCAGTATGGGCGTTGAGAAGCGATTCCCAACTCTCCGACTAGTGTGTATGATTTCCTTCATGTAAGTTACATTCCTTGTTGTTTAAATTTAAGTCTTGCTTATGCTTACATTCATGTTAAGTTGATATTCTTCAAGTACTCATATGCTACATGATTTGAGTTGTTGTTCCATTACTGTTCTACATTCAATATGAATATCTGTTGTAGTGTAATGTGTGTGGGACTATGCATTAGTCCAGGAAATCGGTAATCGGCCTTAAGTTCATAGCTGAGATTGCTTTCGCCATGTAGGATGTGATTAGACGAACCCGAGTCGTATTAAAGTTGTCGGTAGTGGTTTGGCCACGTGGAGTGTTTACGCACTCTATGTCGTTCAACCCATCTTGCGCTCGTGCTAGTCGAGTTCGTCAAGTAACCCGATTGTCTGATGTATGTTCACCATGTATGGACGCTACTGCTTGAATCTAGGATACCGAACTTACCGATGAAATCTTATTAACCATGATACCTTGATTCGCTAAGACTCATGAGCCGGACATGGTGGTATGGGACACCGTGGTCGAGCTGTCGGCCTACGCTGGGGTGACGAGCCTCCCCGTAGTGACCAGTGAGCAACCAAACTCGTGAGCCGATTATGGTGGTATGGGACACTATATTTGTGCTGTCGGCCTACATTGATTGGTGACGAGCCCTCTGTAGTGACCTCGAGCATGCCTGGATACTGCATTGAGGTGACGAGCCTTAGTGTAGTAACGAAGGTGTGATAGGCGTGCATTGATTGGTGACGAGCCCTTTGCAACTACCTGAAAACATATGATCCTATGAGATGCCTAGGACTAACGACCCTAGAATGGATCACTGTTTGGATGGTGATAAGAGGAAGGTATCTTAGCTTCCCAATCCTACTGTATGAAAAGGACTAATAACAACTTGGTAATCATGTTTATGCACCGCATTTGCATGTGCTTTGTAGATGCGGTGCACTTTGAGGCGATGTCATGCGTAACATAAGATGATGACGTTGAGGGTGTACGCGTGAGGGCACGCATCATTCTGCATGTATCCTTGCATTAACAAGAATACTTAGGATATGTTTAATTGTTCTGCTTTATCATTACTGCTTGATTGAACTGATAACATGTTAACCTGTGCTTTATTGTTCCACTGAGTTGATCACTCACTCCCACGTTCTGGGGCGGTGTTAAACACCCACCAGACTCTGTCTTAGCTGCTGATGTTGCAGATATTGATGCGACTTCTGAGGCAGAGCGGGAGATGGATGATGATGAGGTTGCTTTCTCTTTTATGCAGTTTTCAGACGGGTTCTAGTGAGTCTTGTTCTGATGCGCGGGATGCTGGGATTTCTTTTGAGAATTAAATGATGTAATTTTGATACTTGTAATTTTGATAGCAACACTTACATTATGACCTAGTATGTATATGTACTTCAGGGATTTGCACTTGTACACATATATTTCTATAAGTCTTCCTCTTGCTTTCTTCACTTATCCTTGAATTATATTTACTATTTTGCTTAATCTATTCCATGTTTTATGCACTAATACAGACAACATACATCCATCATTAAATATGTTGCATAAGTGATGTTTTGGAACTCGGGAGCTGAGTTATGCTCGACTCCCGAATTTCAGTGCGTTACAAGACAATTCGAGGATATATGCTATTATGTATGTTTTACATCCCAGATAGAACCATCTAACGTAAAAGAAGTTCTTGCTGATGAAAACTAGATTGTTGCGATGTAAGAAGAACTTAACCAATTTGTGAGAAATGATGTTTGGTATCTCGTACCAAGACCTAAAGATAAACACATCATTGGAACCAAATGGATTTTCAAAAATAAGTCTGAAGAACTTGGCAATATAATTAGAAAGAAGGCTAGACTAGCGGTACAAGGTTACACTCAAATTAAAGGTATTGACTATGATGAAACCTTTGCACTAGTAGCACGTCTTGAATCAATCAGACTCTTTATATCCATTGCGTGTTTTAAAAAGTTTAAGATTTACCAAATAGATGTGAAAAGTGCATTTTTAAATGGCGATCTGCATGAGGAAGTTTATGTTGAACAACCAATGGGTTTTGAAGACCCTAAAAATGTTGATCATGTGTATTGTCTTAAAAAGACACTTTACGGTTTAAAACAAGCTCCTAGGGCATGATACGAGAAACTAACAAAGTTTTTATTAAGCCATAATTTTCAAATGGGATGTGTTGATAAAACTCTATTTATTAAAAAACATAAGGATCACATCTTATTAGTACAAATCTATGTTGATGATATCATTTATGGATCTACCTGTACTGACATGACTATTGAGTTTGTAAATTTGATGAAATCTTGGTTTGAAATGAGCTTGGTTGGGGAATTGAATTATTTCCTCAGGTTACAAGTAAAACAAAAACCTGATGGAATGTTCATTTCTCAATCTAAATATGCTATGAACTTGATTAAGAGATTTGGATTTGAGAATGGTAAGAACTTTGGATTTGAGAATGGTAAGAACTTTGATACTCCTATGAGTACAACCTTGAAACTCTCAAAAGATTTTGCAGGTAAAAATATGGATCTAAAATTATATCGGAGTATGATTGGTAGTCTATTGTATTTAACTGCCAGTAGACTTGATATCACTCTAAGTGTTGGTATTTGCGCTAGATATCAGTCCGAACCTAAAGAGTCGCACTTGATTGCTGTCAAGCAGATTATACGATATGTCGCAAGTACTATTAATCTCGGTCTCTGGTATCCTCATGAGACTAGTGTTCAATTAGCTGGGTACTCGGATGCTGACTGGGCTGGTAATCTTGATGATAAAAAATCAACCAGTGGTGGTTGTTTTTATATCAGAAACTGTTTAGTTTCTTGGTTTAACAAGAAACAAAGTTCTATATCACTTTCAACAGCTGAAGCTAAATATATCGTAGCTGGTAATGCGTGTACACAGCTTGTTTGAATGAAACGTATGCTAAGTGATTATGGAATTAAACAGGATTTTATGTTATTATATTGTGATAATTCCAGTGCCATAAATATTTTGAAAAATCCAATTCAGCATTCTCGTACTAAGCATATTGATATTAGATTTCATTATATTCAGGAATTAGTTGAAGAAAAGGTTATATCTTTGGAATATATCCCTACCGAGAATCAACGTGCTGATATTTTCACTAAACTGCTTGACAAAAGTAGGTTTAACAAAATAAAATTTGATCTCGGCATGTGCATTTTAAAATGATTAATTATGCCTATTTGTATCATAGTGTATATATTTGCTAGTTTAGTTTTCAAAACTTGAAAAATATGTAAAAATTAGATTTTTTAGCCTGTACTCGACCAGTGGTGAGTATCCACGACCAGTCGTGCTACGACCGGTCATGTATATTCATGACCAGTCGTGCTACGACCGGTCATATATATTCACGACTAGTCGTGAATCGCGTGGATTCACTTAAAATTTGGGGGAAATCATCTTCTTCTTCATTTCAACTTCACTCTCCAATGAGCCGACACACGACTAGTCGAACCCATCTTTCAAAATCTTCAAGGTTAGTACTCCATTTACATTTTGCTTATATATTCGTGTCTAGATTGCTTTTATTTCTCTCTTGGAGTTGTCTATTTCGAATTTAGTTGAGATTTGGGGTTTTTCTTTTGAAAAATCTGATTTAAGAAAACCCTTTTCTCAATCCTTTGCAACTCTTTATATTCTTGAAATCCTTATTGCATATGGCTTCTAGAGGAATAAAATCAATGTCCCGTGGTCCGTCTTCTTCTTCTAGATCTGCCCCTATCACTAAGCGTCATCTTAGGGCTCCTGAGGACAATCCATCTTATGTTCGGGACATCAGATTGCGTAATGTTATTATTGAGCATCCAGTTGATATTAATCATGTTACTCCTTTTGATATTTTTCCTATGCTCCAATCTGTAGATTAGAATAACTTATTGCTTTGGGGTGGGCCAGCATACCGGTTCATTGCCCAATCCATGTTTGCATGCATATGTGTTTTCTCACTAGAAAATTTAACTTTTTCTATCTCCACTAGAGAAGGGCCATTTGAAGTTGATCGTCATTTGATTTCAGCCCTTATGGATATTCCAGTGAATGATGAGGGTATTCGCATCCATACTTTATCTGATAAACCCTCTGTCGCTGAAAAACGTAGGCTGACTAAGGACTTATGCAATTTGGATGTGCAATGGACGCATAAAGGGAATGCACTTCCCTCAAGGTATTTGTTACCCAAATACAGAGTTCTTCACAAAATCTTTGTGTCTAATTTGTATCCTCGGTCGGGTAATAAATCTGAATTGACATCCTTCATGGTTCGTATTCTTCATTCTGTTGTCAGAGGTGTTAAAATTTGTTTACCATCCTTGATTTGTCACTTCATCATTCAGTTTCGACTCCATCCTGGTCACAGTGACATTCCTTTTGGATATTTGATGACTGTGTTGGCTACACATATATTAGTCGACATGTTAGTTGGAGAGGCCCCTATCCATCATCTGATATTTAACAATTCAAATATCAATAAGATGAAGCTGGATTTCCTTCCTAGCCAATGTGATGGTGTTGGCAGTGCTGAAGTTGAACATGAGGAAGAAGCTGGTGATCTTCCTCTTGATGATATTAACATAGATGATATTTTTGAAGAACTTGAGTCCGATTCTACAAATGATCCAGATTATGAGTCTTCTTCATTTGATGCACATTTGAGTGCATTAGAAGATAAAGTTGAGAATCTAAATGTTAAGATGGAAAACATGTCTGTTGCCCATGATTTACAGTTCAAATATATGCGCAAATATCTTAGGCGCTTGAACAAAGGCATGCATCAACTTGATCCTTCCATTCCTGCTCCTTCATCTAGGTTAGATTAGTATTTTTAAGATTACTGGTCTGTAATAACTTTAGTACTCTTAACTAGTTTTGAGTTTGTCACTCTCTTTAACTTAGCTCAGTCTATGAATTATGTGTGTTGCTTATGCTATGTTCTCATATCTTGACTAGTTACCTCTCATATTTCTCATTGATTATTTCTCCTCAACCATCTGTTCTGTGCTTCCTTTGTCCTATTGTGACAAAAAGGGGGAGTATGGAAATGTTATGGATATGTATATGGATATGGATGTTGTCATGAGGAGGGAGTAGCATTGTATTGTATGGTGTTTTATGAGTATGTTACTCAGGGGGAGTATGTGCAGAGGTGTGAGCAGAGGTGTGAAGAGGTGGACTGTATGTCGAATAATATTGATTTACAAGTCTACAGGATGCTAGTTGATAACAACTGGTGCATGATTCTTTAATCAAATATTCTGTGTTATGTAACATATCTTGAAAGTGTGTTTTGTCACTAATTTGACAAAATGGGAGATTGTAAGTGCCATAGTTTATAGCCCTTTGTGTTGCTAAATTTGTGGTGCCAAAGACACTGTTATGAAGCTTGCATCTGTGAAGAACAATGCTCTACTCAAGATCAACTTAGGTTGACAAGCACTGTTCACAAGTCAAGAAGCTTTAAAGTTCAACCTCAAGATCTCAAGAAGCTTTCAAGTTCAATCTCAAGATCTCAAAAAGCTCTCAAGTTTAAACGACACAAGACTTCAAGCTCCATTACTTTTAAAGGTCACTCGTCTCTAAAGTTTCAATGTCCTTACTTCACTATTGAGGTATAATTGACCTTTAGAGTAGGCCATTTTGGATACATAATTCATATGTTTTATATAAGTGAGTTTGGTCATCCTAGCACTGCTTCGACCTGTCTAAACATTTCCTGGATCAGTCGTAAGTTTGTTACAAAAATCAAAAATTTTCTGTTAGGCTTCGACTAGTCCTGGGGACTGTTCGACCAGTCGTAGGAATAGTATCGAGTGCATCTTCGACCAGTCATAGACCTACGACTCAAAGAATAGTGTTGAAATTCGGACGCCTACGACCAGTCGAAGGGATCCTACGACCAGTCGAAGGAGACCTACGACCAATCGAAGGAAACCTACGACCAGTCGTGAAACTGCCAAATCTTATCATGCCCGAATTTTCAAATATCTATTGGTTCTACGATCAGTCGTAGAGGTCCTTCGACCAGTCGAAGGCGTGATTTGCTCAACTATAATTAGAGCACGAATCTCAGAATTATATATGAAAATTAAAGAACTTCAAGCTAAATTAATTCGGCCTTCTGAGAGATAAGTCATATAAGCTAAGTGTGCATATTTAATCTTCTCTTTCTTTAGCTTTCTTAATTGATTTTGTTTCTTGTATTCCAATCTAATCTGAAAAAAGGAATTGTTGTTTTCCTTTTTCTGGAATCAAAATAAATTAGAGCTAGCCCTTTTGTTTTAATTTAAAATCTATTAGAACCTATAACCATTATAAAGTGAGTATTGGACATTGAACTTTGACATTCAAATCTCTACTCCGACTTGGTTCTTCTGGGCTGTTACAACGAAGGAGAAAATAAGGTATTTTACAATTTGTGTAATTTACATTGTTTGGTTTTATTTGTGGTTAAGCCAAAAAAATCTCAAAGTTGTCGATTAACAGAGGAGAGCCAGAAAACTCAGAAGTGAGGGTTTTTGAATTGTATAAGCCCTTTAAAAAAGACACAATTGTGAAGGTTTTGGGTGAACCTGTGAAAACCTATTTGATAGTGAATACTAATATCCCATGTGTGAGGATATTAGGAGTGGAGTAACATTTTGTGTGGCTGTTGTTTAACAGTTGGTGAACACACAGGCGAACCACTATAATTCTTTGTGTTGTGGATGTGTGATTTATGTTTTCTATCTCTTATCATTCAAAATTGTGGAATGTATGTGTGGATGTGAATGTTGTAAATTTTACATTTCAAGCACAGTGGGGAATGTTGTAATAATTTAGATTTACATTTCAACATTATATTTTTGCTATCTCTTTATTAATTTGAGCTTCAGTTTCTCTATTTGTTCTAGTAAGGTTGCCCTGCCATTTTTTATGGTGCATGGCTGTCCTTAGAACTATCAATATTTTGAGCTAGCATTCAGCAGTGTGAATTGATTTATTTATTCAGTTATATCTTTCTATATTTCCGCTGTATTTATCTTAAAATTTAGCATAGCCCTATTCACCCCTCCCCCACCCTCCCTCTAGGACATATAGCTTGGCCATTTCAGCTTCAATTGCTGGAAGGCTTACTCACACTCCAGGGTCCACTCGGCCTTCTTTTGACCCTTCAACTGCTGGAAGAAGGGGAGACACTTATCGGTGGCTCGGGATATAAATCGACCAAGTGCTGCCACTTGACCAATGAGGCATTGGATCTCCTTCGTAGTCTGAGGTGAGCTCATATCAAGTAGTGCCTTAATCTTCTCAGGATTCGCCTCAATGCCCCTCTGACTGACTTGAAAACCTAGGAACTTTCCTGAGCTGACTCCAATGGCACACTTGGCGGGATTCAGCTTTATACGGTACTCTCAGAGGATTGAGAAGGTCTCTCCGAGATCCGCTATATGGTTGAACAATCTGATGCTCCTCACCAACATGTTGTCGACATAGACTTCCATGGTCCTACTAATCTGTTTGGTAAACATCTGGTTCACCAACCTTTGATATTTCGCTCCAGCGTTCTTCAAGCCAAAAGGTATGACCCGATAACAGTAGAGACCTTTATCCATGATGAAGGTCATTTTCAGCCTGTTTGGAGGATGGATGGAGATCGGGTTATACCTAGAGTAAGCGTCCAGAAAGGAGAGTTGCTCGTGTCTGGCCTTGTTGTCCACTAACTGATCAATCCGAGGTAGGGAGAAGCTATCTTTAGGGCATGCCTTGTTCAGGTCCGAATAGTCTACACAGACTCGCCACTTCCCATTGGCTTTCTTTACAAGGACCATGTTAGCGATCCAATCTAGATAATGTACCTCCTCAATGAATCCGACGCTGAGAAATTTTGACACTTCATCTGCTATAGCCGAGTACCTCTCAGCGTCGAATGCTCTCCTCTTCTGTTTCACTAGCCTGTGATCTGAATCCACATTCATCCTATGGACCATAACATCGAGGGAAATCCCTGGCATATCTTCGTGCAAGCATGCGAAGATAGCCTTATGCTGCTGTAAGAAAGCCAGCATCTGAGACTGACGCTCAGAATTCAGCTATGATCCGAGCAGAAACGTTTTGCTTGGGTCGGCTTCCTCGAGTGCGACGGTCACCAAGTCCTCCATGGGGGAGTCTTCTGCGAGAGCTCTGGGGTCGAGGACATTGACAGTGAGGGTCTGCTTCACCGAACCCTTTCTTATGATTATCGCGTAACACCTCCGAGCTTCATGCTGATCCCCTCGGAGGTATCTGACCCCTCCCTCGGCAAGAAACTTCATCATAAGGTGATACGTGGACATGACCGCCCGTATCGCATTAACGAAAGGTCGGCCCAGAATTACATTTTGTACGAATGGCACATTCACAACAAGAAAGTCCACCAGAAGCGTGACTTGTTGTTGCCCTTCCCTTGCTATCATTGGATGGGAGATGGCTTCCTCAGAGATCACTTTATCCCCGGCAAAGCCGTGTAGGGTAGTCTTCATAGGTCGGAGGCGTGACTTGTCGATACCTATTCTCTCAAACACCTTGGACTAGATGCTGTCAACTGAGCTTCCGGTATCAACTAAGATGCGATAGACCTTACGCTTAGTTATAGTCATAGCCACCACAAGGGCATCATCATGCGGATGCTGGATTTAGCGTGTGTAATCTTCTGTGAAGGTCAAGCTATAAGGGTTTACTAGGAGCTCTTTCCTCAGCCTTTCAATCAAGTGAACGTAATTCTCGGGATCTGAGCTTTGAGAATAGGCTTTGTGAGCCCTATCTAAGTTACCCCCTCCAAATGAACCATCATAGATCGTGCGAATTTCTACAAGCTCTTCCCCAGTCTTGCTTAGCTGCTCTTCTCTTCGAGCTGACTTCTCTTCCTTGGTGTACCATTGCAGGTGACCCTTACGAATGAGGGTCTCAATCTCATCCTTGAGATCTATGAAATCGCTCGTATTGTGACCATGGTCACGATGGAATCAACAGTACTTGCACTTGTCTCACTGATTTGCCTTGACCTTCATATAAAATGGCCAGTTCAGGAGTTTCTGACCCCTGATATCTAGCAGGATCTGCTCCGGAGATGTGTTGAGAGGAGTTTAGGGAAGAAACTTGCTTTTGAGCCACCTGCTCAGTCGGCGATCGAGAGAGGCATGATCGTCTGGCTTCTTGCTGGATGACTGAAGCTCATCGTTCCTTAGTCTCTTTTCCTTGAACGACTACTCGACTACTTGGAAATTCTTGCAGGAGTTGGAGAACTGCTTAGCATTGGTGTATTTTTAAGCTCGGCTGATGAGCTTGGCCAAAGTAGTCGGTGGATTCTTCCCAATTGAAATGATGAACTTTCCTTCTCTAAGTCTATTGAACATGGCCGAAAGTGCCATTTTGTTGTCATAGTCGTCCACTAATAGTGCCTCTTCATTGAAGCGAGCAATGAAGTCCTTCAATGACTACTTGTTCCCCTATTTAAGGGTAAACAGATGGGTAGTTGGCTTCTGACTCTTCTTACCAGATATGAATTGGGTAAGGAACAATCTGTTGAGCTCTTGAAAGGAGTAGATTGACTTTGGCTTAAGCTATCGATACTAACTTTGAGCAGACCCAGAGAGGGTTATCGAGAGGGCTCTGAACATCATTACGTCCGTGGTCGACTGGATCTGCATCCACGAATGGTAGGACTCAACGTGTTCTGACGGGTCTCCAAACTTGGAGTATTGAATGACTGAAGGCATCTTGAACCTCTGTGGCATCACCTCGTTCATGATTTCTAAGGTGAAGGGAGGCTTGGTCTCCTTCATCATCGTCTGGACTGCAGTGAGGATGGATGCATACTGTTAATTCTTCTGAAATGTCTTGAACTGGTTGCAGAGTTCCTTAAGTTGAGCTTCCTAAGGATTCTGGTTTTCAGCCACTATTTCTTGGGGGGCCTCCATTACCTCGGGCACTTAACCCTGTCTTTTGCTCTCCAGCCAATGACAGAGGTCATTGGGGGCCAGAGCCGAAGTTGTGAACACAAGGATGACTCTGCATCTCGAGCAGGTTCCGGGACTCAGGCGGACTAGTTTTGGGACATTGCATTATGCGTAGGGTCGGGAGCTCACACGGACTGTGCCTGGGACCCCCTGACCCGAGAACTGACCTGCTGTGGTCGTTCCTTGGGTGCCAGGGTGGCTTCCACCATGTTAAGAGGTGGCTGTTGGTTTGTTGCACCTTCATCCGGCTAATTTTGTCCTTCAGCATATGGACTTCATTTTGTAATGGATTGTACTTACCTCCTCGGCTCTGAGTCTGTTGGGATGGCCCTATTAGAGCTGATTCGGTATGTAGTAGTGAAGAATACTGATGTTATCCACTAGGTTCAGGCTCCATCGCTATCTCCTTTTTCTTCCCACTCACCATTTCTGGTAAAACTTCCTAGCTTTTTGTTTGTGAATTCCCACAGATGACGCCAAAATATGTTGAGGTCAACATCTAGACCACCCTCCACTCAATGCTATGAGCCTCGTGTGGACCTTAATCTTACCTAGAAAGGTGAGCAAAGGAGACCCTGACTTAAACAGGGGACCCTCCGATGCCTAAGTCAGGCTAGGGAATCTGGGTCTAAGTCGCATAATGTAAAGAGAGGGTGCACGATCTTGCGTACCTGTTACAATGGGGTCCCCTGGTATTTATACCTATGGGTAGAGAGGATCACGTCGGTTAATCTCAGTACGATTTACTCAATCATGTGGATATTGTAATCATGAAGATATTATCCACAATCTTTGGGTCGTGTAGCATATTGTGTCTTAAGGGCACGTATCCCTAGGCGAGATCTTCAGTCACGTTCGTATTTAAGTTAGTCTCCCAGTTCGGCACTCAGAATGTCATTAACTGAACTCAACCTCGTCTTGCCTAAGCCCGAGGCCAAGTAATAGTAGTCAAAGTTTACCATCGGAATTCTCAGAGTCGGAGTTCATTGGATGTCATCTTTAGATGAGGACGAGGACAAGGATGAGAGCTTGTCTCAGCCTGCTTATAGTCATAACTCAGAGGTCGGCTCGCACTTGACACGATGTTCTCCTTCTGAGGCCTTAATAACTAATTTGGATAGCTCAGGATGACCCTGATTGTCCTTATTCAGGTTTCCCCATAACAGTGATGATAGAGAAATATTATCTCACAAGATTCTCAAAGGTGGTAGAGAATAAACTAGTGAAGAATTATCATTCTTTTCCAGACAATTTAAAGATTCAGATATATTCTTTGGATTCTTTAAAAGGAGCAGCAAAGATTATCCATCCTTCAAGGGTATCAACAGGCTTCACTTCAAAAGTATTATCTTCTGAAGAAATCTTTATGCGAAGTTGACCTGGAAAGGGGGCATGATCTGTGTCTTCAAAGTAATCCATGCCTTTGTCTTTTAATAATTTCTTATACATGGTAGAGGAATTCATATGCCAAGAATTATGAAGCATGGTTTAGTGTGAACGTTCAAGAGTTGTTTTTATATCAAGGCCCAGTTATATGGCCCAATGTCGTAACTTCTCATTGTTCTAGTAATGATATCGTAAGACTCCAAGTATCGGATCTAATGGAGACAAGGAACAAATGTTTATCAAAAGAGATAGCATCATCGTTAGTAACTTCTATGGCCTTCGAAAAGTTATTAAATGGAAATTGAAAGAAGTCTTATCTATTTTTTAAAATCAGTAAAGATCCAAGGAAAAGTCCATGAAGAAATGTTAAGGAGCACAAACTATAAAAGACTCAACAAAAGACTCAGTTGTTGGACCTTTGGAGCTAGAGATGACATCTCCAAAAGCGCAATATAATGAACAAAGGATGTAACAAATGCAATGCAAAACACAATGACAAGCACACAGATGAAATGATTAAATCATTATCATTAAAAAAAATAGAGAGAAGAAGATTTCAATATATTTCAAAATTATCAATACTTCATAAAGCTAAATTGGAAAAATATAATGTCATTGAATACTAATTCTGGTTAATTTGACAAGAAAGACTATCACTCGAAAGCTTGAGTTATGCAGATCATGAATTAAGGAGACAATCAAAAGAGTTGTTCTAGTAGGAGCAACATTAAATAGCAATTCCCTATTTAGAGAGTTCAAAGGAAGAGTTGTTGGAGTTAATCAAAGAGACCATTGTAGTACCAGCAGCATTAAAAGGTAGTTCTCTAACTAAGATACTCATAGATGAAGCGTCAAAGCTATTACGGTGATGGGTTTCAATGAAAAGAGAATTTTATCCTCTCTAGTGAAACATCCGCTCGACACTGCTAGATGGGGGCAGTCAAGTCTTCCGTTCCAACGTGATCATTCAAGTATTTCATTCGAACACAATCATTTAAGTCTTTCGATCGAACACGATCATTCAAGTCTTCCGTTTAAGCATGATCATTCAGTCTTCCGTTCGAACACGATCATTCAGTCTTCCGTTCGAACACAATCATTTAAGTCTTCCATTAGAGCGCGATCATTTAGTCTTCCATTCGAACGCAATCATTTAGTCTTCCATTCGAATGCGATCATTTAGTCTTCCATTCGAACGCAATCATTTAGTCTTCCATTCGAATGCGATCATTCAAGTCTTCCATTCGAGCGCGATCATTCAGTCTTCCATTCAAACACGATCATTCAAGTCTTTCGTTCGAGCGTGATCATTCAATCTTCTGGTCAAGTATGATCATTCAGTCTTCCATGCAAGCATGATCATCCAGTCATCCTTTAGTTGTTGTTCATTCAGTTCTTTAGTCGGAAGAAGATCGATCCTCCATTTTATTTCATGAATTAATAAAAGAAGGATCGAGGGGGCATTTATTGAGGCACAAAAAATATTTCATCTCATTGCACATCCATTGCATTGGTCAGAAAATTCCATGGTGCAGATCCTTTCCAGGGTTGTGCAGTCCTTATTTTGATAAAAAGTAGTGAATGGGGGTATTTTGGTAAAAAGGAGTGGATAGATGTTGACTTATATGGAGGAAGAAGTGGTTGTACATCACTATTTAAGGGAGAGATTAGTGAACACCACTATTTAAGGAAGAAGGTTGGATGTTGTATGAAGAAAGAAGTAGTGGTAATCACCAGTATTTAAAGAGTGAGGGGCCTGGGAGACCTATAAATACCCCCTCCTCTCCTCATTTGAAGGGGTTAGAACACAAGAGAAGTGAAGAGACGTGAAGAGAAGAAAGGGAGAGAAAGGAAGGAGATCCTCATTGCGCCATTCGCGCAAACACTTTTGGAAGGAGATCCTCATTACGCCATACGCGCAAACACTTTTGGAAGGAGATCCTCATTGCACCATTTGCATAAACACTCTTGGAAAGACAAGCCTTTCGCCATCTGTGTAATGGGAGTGGGAGAGAAACTCCTTGCACCACATTTCAAGGGGACTTTGTCCTACAGACAGGTTTACGCGAACTGCGCAACCTCCTAGAGAGAAATCCTTTATGCCACCTTTCTCTCTCCCATGCCTTAAGGCCTGCCTCCATGCACGACTCTTTGAGGGAGTTGTTTACAAGAAAAACCCTTTGCACGAGCTGCGCAACCACTTTTACAAAGAAAAACCCTTTGCGCGAACCCGCACAACCACTTCTGTAAATGCTATATTGTCGATCTAGCACCCAGAGTTGTCAAATTTTGTTGTGCCAAATCATTTAGAATTTGTATCATATATTAATGAGTTGTAGATCAACTTCGTGCTTTTTTAAGTTGTCCAAGTCTTTATTGAACTTCTCTATGTATTCAAGTTGAAGAAGCATTGTCGAAGTTCAAGATTTCAAGCTCATGTACAAATACAAGTTCAAGGCTCAAGTTCGAGTATATTCTTCGAGTTCAGTACTTTAAAGACTCAAGAACTCAAGTCTTTATTCAAGCTCAAGTTCAAGATTTGAAGATAAACTTCAAGTATTTCAAGTGTATGAATTACTAGAGCAAACGATGTTTCAATTGTTCAATCTCACAAACAAGGTATGGATGACCCTATATTGACCATAAGTTAGGTCATATTCATTGCATATTTTATTTGGGTCATTTCATATGTTTATAGGTCATTTCATTGACTAGCCTTAGTCTTTATTCGACTAGTCCAAGCTCTAACTTGACCAGTCTAAGGTTTGTTGTGAATTTTCAGAATTTTCTGTTGGACCCTCGACCAGTCGTGGAGACTGCTCAACCAGTCGAGTGAACAGTACTACACCAGTCGTGCAGGTTCAATTCAAAGTCCAGTAAGATTTTTTGGTCCCACTCGACCAGTCGATTGCATTGCTCGACCAGTCGAGTAATGACCTTATCTTATCGTACCAGAAATTTTAAAATTTGGTTGGTCCTTTGACCAGTCGAACCGACCCTTAGACTAGTCGAGTGAACAATATTTTCACCTATAAATAGAGAACGAATCTCAGAGTTTTTCATTCATTCCAAGCAAAATCAAGCCATCACTCTAAGAGATAAGTTCCTGCATTTATTAAGCTATATTGTGTTCATTTTAAATTCTCTTAAATAGCTTTTTGCATTTGATTTTGTGATATCTATTCAACTCAATTTCATTAAGGAAGGGAATTGTGTTTTTACCCTTTTTGAGATCAAAATCAAATTAAGCTAGCCCTGACTGAATTAATCTAAAAATCATTTAGATCTAGAACCTTTCATTTGCTGGACATTGAACATCTTTGTCTACATCAGATTGGTTCTACCGAGCTTCTTCAAAAGGAGAATTTTATAGATAAGTACCAATTTATTCTTTATGTATATTTTGTGGTTTGTGAGGTTGTGCCAGGAAAATCTTATTTTTAGTTTTTTCTGAGATAATCTAGAAAAACTCAGAGTGTGGGGTTTTTATAATTGTGTAAGCCCATCTAAAGACATAATTGTAAAGGCTTTAAGGTGAACATTGGAAAACCTATTTCATAGTGAAAGCCAATATCCTGTGGGTGTGGATATTGGGAGTGGAGTAATTATGTGGCTGTTTTTCTAACAGTTGGTGTACAGACGAACGAACCACTATAATTCTTAGAGTTTTGGTGGTTGATTGAATTTGTTTATGTGTGTGAATGTTGTAATTTACTTTATGCATTTGTCGTGAATGGTGTAATTTATTTTATGCACTTGTGGTGAATGTTGTAATAACTTAGTTTATTTCCATTTCCTCTTCATTGGTTTGGGTTTTTGATACTTACAAATGTTCTAGTAAGGTTGTCCTTTCATAAGCCTTTGGTTTTTGGTGTTAGGTTTTCCTTAGAACTAAGTTTGTATCAACCTCTCAAGACTAGTGCATTTGAGGTTGTTATTTACTTGTGCTATTTCATTATTTGATTGTGTTATCTATCTTTGTATTCTGCATTTATTTTTAATTTGGCATAGTCCTATTCACCCCCCCCCCCCCCCCCCCCAAGACATTTAGCTCAGCCTTTTCAATTGGTATTAGCATAATAGTTCTTTTTTTAAATTATTTGGATTCATTTCCTGAGCTAACCTATATGAGCTTATAAGATGTCAAATTTTAATAGCCTCTCAATTACCGGGCCTCCACCTTTTGATGGCTCCAATTATACCTATTGGAAAGTCAGAATGAGGATCTTTTGAAGGTCCATTGATGACAGCGTGTGACAAGCCACAGTGACCAAATGGACCCCTCCTACTCTTGAAGTAACTGACACTGATGGAACTAAGATTATAAAAGAATCACCATATTTTAAATGGACCACACTTCAGAAAAATGAGAGTAGTGCCAATGCAAAGGCTGTAAATGAAATCACTTGTACACTATCATTAGATGAATTTAAAAGAATTATATCTTGTGATATTACAAAGAAAGCCTGAGACATTCTAGAAATGACACACGAGAGTACAACTATAGTCAAGAAATTTAAACTTCAAATCCTCACCACTTAGTTTGAGGAAATACACATGGAAGAAAGTGAAACTTTCATGGACTTCTATACTAAGATGATATAATCAACTCTATGTGGGGTCTGGGTGATAATATCCCAGAAAGTAAAGTTTTTGCAAAGATATTACGCTCATTGCCTGATAGGTTTAATTCTAAAGTCACTGTCATTCAGGAACTTCATAATACAGATAATATGAGGGTTGAAGAGCTTGTTGGTTCTTTACAAATATACGAGTTAAATTTTAAGGCTCCTAAAGGTAAATCCATAGCCCTTAAGTCTTCTAAAAATATTTCTCAAAATAATACTAGTAATTCTGATTGTAAAAATTCTGAAGATGATATGACACTATTAGCTAAGAAGTTTTATAAAATTTATAAAAGCAAAACGAGGGTAGATTTTCAAGAACCTTCTGAAAAGAAAAGGACTAGATCTAAAAATTGGAAATCTATTAAAGACAACTAATGCTTTAACTGCTATGAATACGGGCATCTGGCAAACAAATGTCCAAAGAGGGATAAACCTAAGAAGAAAGGTATGTTGGCCATGTGGGATGAATCTTCTTGCTCCGAAGCTTCTTCTGAGTTAGATGATTATGAACATGAGTCTACTAATGAGGTCAAGGCCTTAATGAGTCTAGCCAAAGTCACTTCCTTAGACAGTTGTAATTCAACTTATAATGAAAATCTAAGAAGCGACCCTGAAAATGATGATGATTTATAAGATGCCTATAATGCCCTATACAGGGAAAGTTGTAAGATAGCTATAAAACTAAAACTTCAAAAAGAAAAGTTTTTAAAGTTAAAAGAAGATTTTGATAACTTAGTTTTAGAAAAATTGCATTTTTCTGATTGTTTTAAAAAAAGCTAAGTGTGATTTAGATTTCAAAACATCCCAAGTTGAAAACCTTAAATCAAAAAATGAAAAACTAAAACTAGAAGTCTCTTCTTTCTTAAGTTTAAAAGATACTTGGAGGTATGTCCAGGGTGACCCTAAACTAAAAAGACTGTTAACCAAATAAGAAAATGTGGCGATAGATCTAGTCTGGGCTACGATAAGAATACACCTCCTAACAGTAAGTCCACTCCACCTAAGTTTGTGAAAGGGGAGTCCTCTAACTCAAAAGGGAAAAGTCTGAATCAAAATAGTTTCAAAAATCTTAAAACTTTTCAGGTTATGAAACTTAAAAGCAACCATATCAATTATAGAAATCAGAATCATAACCCCTTAGCTGAGAAAATTGTTGATTTACTCAAGGAGCTTCTAAAATCTAACTCGAATGGTAGAATATATAACAACTATAAGCGTAGAAAAACCAACTATTCTCCAAAATCCAAAACTGTAACGAAATGGGTCCCTAAGGTTGCTTGTCTGGTTGCCCACACCACTTTCAAGGCTTCGAGTCAATTAAAGTGGTAGCTAGACAGTGGTTGTTCTAGACACATGACAGTTGACAAAGATTTGTTTACTAATCTTAAAGATATGTGATGGATCATCACATTTGGTGATGGTAGCTACTACAGGATTATTGGGTAAGGTACGGTTCAACTCTTTAATCTTCCTCCATTTGAGAATGTTTTGTTTGTAGAGGGCCTTAAGCATAATCTCTTAAGTATTTCTCAAATTTGTAATAATAAACATAGTGTCAAATTCACCAATCAAGGGTGTGAGAACTGTTATATAGTCAGTGATTCAAGCTCGCCTAAGTTATGGTGTTACATGGTCCAAACCAATGAGACTGAACTATGGCATAAACGCCTAGGACATGTACACTACTGTAATCTTTATAAACTGAGCAAAGGTGAAGTAATAAGAGGTCTGCCCAAGTTAAAGAAAATGGATATAATTTGTGGTGAATGTCAGATTGGAAAATAAACTAGGAGTGCTCACAAGAAAGTGAACTCCAGTGCCACATCCAAACCTCTTGAACTCCTCCACATGGATCTCATTGGACCTACTAGAACGGAGAGTCGAGGTGGTAAGAAATATATTCTGGTAATAGTAAAGGACTTTACTAGGTATACATGGGTAGTTTTCATGAGAGAGAAATTTAAAACTCTCGATGAAGTGAAAAGGGTACTCAAGCATATCCAAATTGAGAAGGAATCACGTGTCTATAAAATCTATAATGATCATGGTTCTGAATTTGACAATAGCAGTTTTGGAAAGTTTGGTAGCGATCATAGTATATCATATGAATTTTTTGCTCCCAAGACACCTCAATAGAATGGGGTTGTTGAAAGAAAAAATCGTGTGCTTCAAGAAATGGCTAATGTAATGTTAAATAGCATGAAACTTCCTAAAAATCCTTGGGCTGAAGTAGTGAACATGGCTTGTTATATTATTAACCGTGTTTATACTAGAAAGTCAAATAATAACATGCATATGAATTGTGGTTTAATAAGAAACCAACAGTCAAATACTTTCAAGTTTTTGGCCGCAAATGCTATATTCTACGTGACTAGGAAAATTTAGGAAAATTCGACACTAAAAGTGACAAGGGTTTTTTCCTAGGATATGCACTAAATAGTAGAGCGTATCATGTTCTCAACAAGAGGACTGGTGTAATTTAGGAGTCCATTAATGTGGTTATAGATGATCACCTGAATACACCTGTCTTAAGTTCACAAGATGATGAAGTCTCTTTATTTGATAAACCAGACTCTTTATCTAGTCAAAATGACACTGAACTATGGTCAGTTAAAGACCATCCAACTGATCAAATTCTTAGGAACCCTCTCACTGGTGTGCACACTTATAGATAATTAAAAAAACATCTGTAATTATGTGTGCTTTACATCCCAGATTGAATCGGCCAATGTAAAAGAAGCGCTTGCTGATGAAAAATGGATAGTGGTTATGCAAGATGAACTTAATCAATTCGTAAGGAATGATGAATGGTACTTAGTTCCTAGACCTAATGATAAACATATTAGTAGAACTAAATGGATTTTTAAAAATAAGTCTAATGAATTAGGTAACATTATAAGAAATAAGGCTAAATTGGTTGTACAAGGGTACACTCAGATTGAAGGCATCAATTATGATGAAACCTTTGCCCCAGTAGCTCATCTTGAATCTATCAGACTATTTATATCCATTGCTGATTACAAAAATTCCAAAATCTATCAAATCGATGTCAAGAGTGCTTTCTTGAATGGTGATCTACATGAGGAAGTATATGTAGAACAACCTACTGGTTTTGAAGACCCTAAACATACTGATCATGTTTATCGCCTGAAAAAGGAACTCTATGGATTAAAACAAGCTCCCAAGATATGGTACGAGAAATTGACTAAGTTTCTACTGAGTCATAACTTTGTAATGAGGAGTGTTGATAAGACGCTATTTGTAAAGAAATACAGTGATCACATACTGATAGTATAGATATATGTTGATGACATTATCTATGGATCTACTTGTACTAACATATCTATTGAGTTTGCAGATTTGATGATGTCTAAGTTTGAAATGAGCATGGTTGGAGAATTGAATTATTTTTTAGGTCTACAAGTGAAACACCTTAAAGACGAGATCTTTATTTCTCAAACCAAGTATGCTCTAAACTTGGTGAAAAAGTTTAGATTCGAGAGCGGTAAAAATTTTGATACTCCTATGAGTACGACACTTAAGCTCTCTAAGGATTCAACAGGTAAAAGTGTAGATCCTAAGTTGTATTGCAGTATGATAGGTAGTTTATTAAATTTAACTGTGAGCCGACTCGATATTGCATTCAGCGTAGGAATCTGTGCTAGCTATCAGTCTGACCCTAAAGAATCCTACCTGATTGCTGTTAAGCATATTTTGAGATATATAGCAAGTACGACCAATCTTGATCTTTGGTATCCACATGATACTAATGTTCAATTAGCCGGTTATACAGATGCTGATTGGGCTGGTAATATTGATGATCGCAAGTCTACCAGCGGTGGATGTTTTTATGTCGAGTACTGTCTACTTTCATGGCATAGTAAGAAACAGAGTTTTGTATCGCTTTCCACAACTGAGGCTAAGTATATTGTAGCCGGTAATGCATGCACTTAGCTTGTGTGGATGAAAATGATGTTAAATGATTATAGATTTGCGCAAGATTCTATAGTTTTGTATTGTGATAATTCCAGCGCAATCAACATTTTTAAAAATCCAATCCAGCATTCACGAACTAAGCATACTAACATTAGATATCATTATATTCATGAATTAGTGGAAGATAAGATTATTTCATTGGATTATATTCAAACTGAAAATCAACTTACTGACATTTTTACAAAACCACATGACAGAAATAGGTTTGCTAAATTGAAATTAGATATTAGTATGTGTAATTGTTTCAATAAGAAACAAATGCATTTGATTTAGGGAATTATTTTATTCACTTAATTATGAACAAAAGAAAATAAGGAAGATAATCAAATCATTTATTTATTCCAAGTTCTTTTACATCCTTCTCTCCTTTAATTCCAAATAGAATATTTATGAATTATAATGTAAAATAAATATTTAGCAGCAACATGATGTGTAAACGTATCAAGCATTAAGACATTATGTCAAATGATGTGCTAGAAGCCATTGTGCATTATCAGAAGCCATTGTGCCGCTATTAGAAGCCATTGTACGTGAACACTATTGTGTGCTGGCTCTTGTTGTGCACAAGCACTATCGTGCGCTGGCTCTTGTTGTGCGCTTGCTTTTGTTGTGCACCAGCATCATTGTGCGCCGCACAACTCCCATTTCGCACGAGTACAGGCTCTACCTCTCCTCTTTCGCAATCTTCTCCTCTGTGATTGGGTGCTAATGACCCCTTATTGACGGGTCGGGGTATTTATAACCTTCTCACACATGCGAATCATGCCACGTAGTCACTATGCGGAATCCTTTACGTGACCCTCTTTGTGCGAAGTCCTTTGCGTGACCTTCATTGTACGGAGTCCTTTGTGTGGCCATCTCTATGCGGACCCCTGTGTACGGACTCCTCTATGCGGACCCCTATGTGTGGACTTCTCTGTGCAGACCGCTATGTGTGGATTTCATTGTGCAGTCATCAGTGTTTCAAGGCTTATTTCTGCACAATGATTATTTCTACACAACACTCATTTCCACACAACACTTATTTCCGCACAATGATCTTTTCCGCGCAACGATCTTTTCCGCACAATGATCATTTCCTGCTGTTTTTTTCTCTTTTTATGCCTCAACAATTGCCCCCTTAGTCCTACATTCTTTTGTTTTTATATCTACAAAATAATTTAGGATCAATAATAATAATAAATAAAGATTCATTCTAACTACTACTTTTGTCTTCATTTCTTCTGTTGTGCACATCATCAAGCCCTTTGGCGCATAGTCATTTTCTCTTTTATGCACACACAACATGTTCCGCATAACATTTACCACACAACATTCACTGCACAATGGGCCACACCTAGCCTATAAATACAACACTTTTAATTTTTTTTCTCACTTCACTTTCTGCCTACTGCACACTGGTTCTTCGACAAGTTATTCTTCACACAAACCTCATTGTGCGTCGACAACATTGTGCGCCGCACAACACCCATCCCGCACAACAGGACTTCACGCACAACACCTCTCCACGCACAACCAATTTTTTAGTGCAAGGACAGGTAGCGCATAATGACCTTACGCACAACGAACTTGTGCATAATGCTTTGCGCACATTGTCTTACGCATAATGCTCTGTGCGCATTATATTGTGCACAACACTTTACGTGCATTATATTGCGCACAATGCTCTGCGCACACTATATTGTGCACATTGCTTTACGCACGCTGATTTATAATAAAATGTGGACTCTAAATTTATTTGGTCCCTCCTTTTTAGGAATCTTCTATACTTCCCCCTTTTGACTTAATGAACTTCTCTTCCTGATTTTAACTTGTTCACTAACTCCCGTATAGGTATCCAATGGCTAGCTCAAAAAGACCTCTCGCCTCTCCAAGTACCGCTAGGCCTTCTAACTTGCAATCAACTGAGACTCGTGGTCAGAAAAGACCCCAGTCTACTGAAAACTACACTTCCTTCTTCAAAGAGCCGGCCCTTGTCATTATTAACTTTGTTGATCATATCCAAAGCCTATCTGAACATATCCGCATGGCCATACTGATGAAGGAGATAGAGGGACCCCCCACTTCAAGACGAGTCTAATTGGGAGGATTGGTTGAAATGCATAGCCAATTTTCGCATAGATGACACCAATCCTTTTGCTGCAGAGGCTTCTCCTGCTCCAACCCTTTCGAAGCAAACAAGAGAAAAGAGCAAAGATGAAGCTTTTCAAGAAAAAAATTGAGAACACAATCGGCGGCATTTCCAAAATGCCTGGGATTTAATCAAACTGAATGTCGAGGCAATTAAATTTCGCAACCCCTATAAGGATGAAACTATTGCTCTTTCTCTGTAATTTCAACATCACCAGTCCATTCTTCAAAGCGAACCGACTGATTATATGACACAAAATAGACTTCTGTATATGTCAAATTGGGTGATCAAAGAGCCACGAATCCTCGAAGGCTATCTTACAAATAAAGGCTTATCCTAGAAGACTGGGCAAATAAGATATATGCGCTTCCTCACACCATGTTACAACCCTCATTCCTTATATTTCACTCATTTTTTGAAATAATTCAACAACGTTTCCATCATCGCGACTCCCTGTGGGGCAAAGAAGAATTTAGGACACGGGGTCTTTGGACTGATCATTCGTACTATAGCGCGTGGACCAAAGAAATCTTAAAGAAGTATGAAGATGTCCTTATGACAGCAAATATATATTATGCCATAGAAGCCACCTTGGAGTTCTTTCATAAGGACATGATGATTTACAAGGGTTTTCTGAAATACTGGCCTTCCACTACAAATTCTTTCCATCTTCCAGTACGGGAAGTCAGTATCACCTTATGGGATCTGTATAGGATGGTCAGCTTGCCTATCTCTAGATCTTTCCTCGATGAATACATTCCTTTGAACGAAGAATTTTCCTATGTTGCACCCAACAGAGTACCCAAAATTACAGCACAACCATCGAGCTTTTCTATGAAACATCTTATTTTACCGATGTTCATAAGATTTCTCCTCTTCAATGGCTCGCACATTTTTCCCGATACTTAATGTAAGTGTTTTAATATCTTCCTTCCCATTCGGACAATACTTACCTATAGATATGAATTGCTCACTCCTTCCTTTTTTTCAGGTTCCCCGATAACCATTGTGTCGAACTAGAAGCTACTCACAAAAAGATAAGGGGCCCAGTTGAATTTACTGCTGAAACTGAACTGGCCGCTTTCTTGGCCTATTGGTTGAGCTTAGTCATGTTTCCTAGCTCAAAAAGCTCAGACTCTATTCGGCCAACTTTATTTATGGCAGTGGGCGCGATGGAGGAAGGTAAAAAAAGAAATCCCTAGCCCCTCCCGTCTTATGCTCGTTATATAGAGCTTTCGGTCATGCCGTGGTGCACTACTCAAGCCCGACACTAGGAATTACATCTTCTTTTACTCCATGGCATTATTTCTCTAGATGGCTTGACATTTATTCCCCCTGGACCTATAATGACCCAGAGAAGGCTTACGTCCACCCCAATCATTTACCTCTGCGGCATTCCTTAAAGCAGAAGATGACAAAGAGGGGATATGAATAGATAGTAGATAAAATTAACAACATGGAATCTATCGACTTCTTTCCTTTTTACTTAGATCACCAAGCTAAAGACAAAGAATTTGAGGATAACAATGACTTGGAGCCCATTGAGAGGACCTACTTCCTCTGTATTCATTCTTGTAGTCTTCCTATAAGAGGAGTAGAATTCTGGTGAGAACCATAGTACCCAAGTCGATTTGCCAGGCAATTTGGGTATGATCAAGCCATACCTCGGGCAAGTGAGGAGGTTATATGGACAATGAGAGGTTACAAAGTTGGCCCCTATAATTGGGCTTTAATATGGAAGCAGCTCCTAATAAGAAATTTCGGTTCTCATTTTATTCTCCCGGGGTATAATCATCAAGTAACGGCTTCATATTCCTAAATGCGATGGTGGGCTTATCATTACTAAGTACGCAATTGTTTTCCAATAGATCGACTTATCTAGGTTCCTCCTCCATGTTTGAGGAATTATAGGCCGAAGCAGGGGATTGGATATTTTTACGAGAAAGATCAAGCTGTTATTCCGAGACAACTTCGTCGTAAAATTTCTATGGAAGAGCCCATCAGAGAAATAAAGCCTCCAAACACTCTGGAAGGATGGATTGCTTTTGGTTCTCCTCTGGATTTGATAAAACGGGGACAAAGATTGGCCACTCCTGGCAATGAATTTGAAACTGCAGGCGGTATTCTGCCTTCTCCTACTCCCGAAGGAGGAGATCATCCTACACACCCTACTCCCTTCATTCCTCCTGCTACAGAGCCCATATCCTCTATAATTTCTTAGATTGTTGAACATACAGTTGCCACAATTATCCTTACCATGGATCTTACAGAAACCACAGCTAATCGTGCTGCAGCCATAACTTCTCCGACCACGCGTTGAATTGTTATTACTACATCTCTTATGACCTGCTCCCATACTAAGTCATTGTCTCCTAAAGTTTTGGCACAACTGGTTCCTTCTCCTGCCCAAAGTGGACATCTTCTCCCTGTGAAGACTACCTATAAAGGAAAATAAACCATATCAAAAGAAGACAGCTCATCAGAATATTCAGCGAATACTGCCAGTGACGATACGTCTTCACCCACGAGCTTAACTGATGAAGGAGATGCTTTATTAAACGCAGATACTGATGCTGAGGTAGATGTTGGAGAAGAAGGCGATGTTAGAGTTAAGTCCCCACTTCTTATTGCTCTAATCACTCATCCTAATACCTCTCATCCAATTCCGGTGACCTCCCTAGATAATGAAGAGCCACTTGATTATGGAGAATATGGTTGTTCTCCTGGTGCGAATATCTTTCTTTCTTTTGATGCTTCGTATTCTCGCTGTATCATGAAAGTTACTGATGTGGTTGCTCGCAGAACATTAACTTTAAGGGATGTAGAGGCTCAATCATCCAAAATTTAGGCAACGATGGGGAATGTACTTCTTCTTCCCAGTACAAAAGAAACATTGCCACTAGTCCCCTCAACATCTAATGCTCTCATTCAGACTGATAAGTTCCCTACTGTGCGTCCTTCTCCTATTCAGCCAGTAGCTCGAAGTTTCAATTTCTTTCTGATCCAGCTGATATCCCAATTCCAAGTACTCTTAACTCAAGTACTGTAGGAGCTCAGGAGCTTTCTTTTAATTTTGTTATGACTATGAAAATCCCTATCTCTATAGCACCCACAACTCATTCTGTTCAAGTTACCTTTGTTGTTACCCCTAATCTAGGTATATATTTTCTTTTCTTATTTTATATCACCATTAGATATGTACGCATATGTTTTCTTTTGAACTTATAATCCCTACTTCTCATCTTTTAGTTTTAGTCATGCCAACTCCAAGTGGCTTTGAAGGGTCTAACTCAGTAACTGCGGCTTTTGATAAACTCTCTTTGGAAAAGGTGCCACCTCTTATGTTGGGACTCTTCAAGAATATAATTTCTGTTATCATCGGTGCTTTTAAAGATACAACCCAGTGGCCCTTTTTGGATAGCGCTCTAGCAGTTCTCACTCATTCGGCTCATCTGGCGCATGTAGATGTTCAGTCTCTTTACACTTCCTTGTCACAGTTTTATGATTCCACAAAAAACTTAGAAGCAACGCGAAGTATAGTCATTGCTCCTGAAATTTTAAGTCGTTAGAAGGAATTGGCATTACTTAAGGAGAAACTCTTTCATTCGGATGATGTTCTTGTTAATTACAATACTATTAGTCAATCTCTCCATGAAAAATTAAAGGTTTCTGATGGAAATAAGGCGATCATTGATGATCAAATTGCTCTTCTTGAGAGAGAGATTTTATTACTCAAGAGTCAGAGGGAAGTAGAAGACTCAACTATTCATCAGATCAAAGCAAAGCTTGAAAACGAACACTCAAGTAATTAATATTGTACAAGTTGAACGAACAAGGAATAGTGAAGCTGCTGCTTCTTTGGAATCAGAACTGATTGGCGTTCCTGATCGAGCCAGCATGATCCTTGAAGTTGAACGCATAATTGTTGTGGCACGATCTCAATTAAAAGAAGAGTTACAATGTTATTTAGAAATATTAAACATATTGAAGATCTGTAGGCATTGTATGTAAATATTCCTTTTGTGTTATAATACATAAATAGCTTACAGCTTTTTATTTAAAGCAAAATTCATCTTTGGTAATACAATCATCGATTTTGGTACTTGTTGATGCTTTCATCTTTATTACTTCTACTATTTATATCTATGCATTGTATGGTGACCCTATGTGATGTTTTATTTCAATGGGCAGGACTATTTTATCTCAAAGTTAGTTAGTTAGCTTTGCACACAGTTTAAGCTCTTGAGTACCGGCGCAACCACAGTTTTTTAGACTCATAAGCAGTTGGAGTCAGGTCTTATGCGAATGGTCTCTCTAACTCTCGTGAGTTCTGTGGACTTATTGCGACTAGGGAGTTCACAAACTGCGGTCCATCAGAGGGGCCCAATGAAGCGACCGAAGCCATGAAATCAATGGGATTTACACGCATGGTTGGCCACAATAACTCTCTAGAGTTCGCGGGGTGCGCAAGGCTACCTTTGATACCAAATCTAAGGTCACTGATCCATCAATGAGTAGGTTTTAAGACCTTCATCATGAGTTAATACTGAAATCAAACCAGGGATCTGGGGAGTCTTATTCTATTCCCCATTTTTCTTCGTCTATGAGTTCGGACCCATTCATGGGAGGGTATTTTCATCCTCATCCATGACGTTGTCGAAGAGCTCACAAACGGCATTGGTCTCATGCGTGACTGACAATTTTACAACTTTTTTAGTCACTGGCTCCATCCGCTGCCCACATGGGTATGCATGTGATGTGGCCTATATGGGTTTTTTAGGGTCACTAGCTCCACACTGTTGTCCCGAATTTATATAGGTCTTATGCGTAGTTGGTTGTATAGGGCTAAGCTAGGCTGCCTTAGATGGTGAATCAATAATTCATATATCGTCGTTGCTTGTTGTTGCCTGTATGATAATCCAATGATATTTATTTCTTTAGGTCCAGCCAACTTGGCGATAATAATCATTTTGATAAGTAACGAGTAATAATGGCGACGAAAGGGATTTTTTCAAGGATGAACAACCAATAATGATAGCAATGGTTGGGACTTTGATGATAGTGATATGCTTGAAGATTTGCCTCTTATTCATCATTCATGAAGATAAAATACAAGGGTGCGCCTTTAGAGGCTATTTCACTATTTCATCTGTGATTGCCCCCTTTTGATATAGAAGAATTACCTTGATATTCTTCTAAATCAAATTCCCTCCTACTGTTAGGAGTAATATTTCTTGATAAAGTGAGCATTAACTGGTATACTGATGCCTCGTCCATCTTGATCTGTTACTCTTTATGCTCCATTGGAGTTGACTTCAGTTATGATATATGGTCCATCCCACTTAGGGTCAAACTTGCCCCCTGCTCTCTGAGTGACTACTATCGGCCTTTTTAACATCAAAACCAAATCCCCTTTCTTGAAAGATCAGTGATTAACCTTTTTATTGAAGGCAGCAGAAATTCTGGCTTAATATAATTGCAAGTGCTTCTGTGCTACCAGTCTTTTTTCATCAAGCAGATCCAACTCTTTCAGTTGTATTCTTACGTTCTCATCATCTATAATTAACTGATGCACTGCTACCCTTAGTGAAGTGACTTATATCTCAATTGGCACAATAGCTTCTACACCATAACTAACAAATACGGAGTATCTTGTGTTGTTGTGGGATGAGTTGTTCTATAGGCCATAGAGCTTCCTGCAATTTTTCATCCCAGTCACTCTTATTCCCATTCACTGTTTTCTTCAGTATTTTTACAATCATCTTATTGAATGCTTCTACCAACCCATTGGCTGGTGGATAATAGGGTGTTGAGAAAGACTGATGAATCTTGAACTTAAGACAAAACTTCTCCACTCTCCTATTCATAAAAGGAGTGTCGTTGTATGTGATTATTTTCTTTGGGATACCATGGCAATATATTATCGCGTGCCGAATGAAATTAACAACATCTTTCTCTCTAACACTTCGCAATGTAATCAGTTCTATCCATTTGGAGAAATAGTCCGTTACTGCCAGTATATACTATTTTCCTCTAGATGATGGTGGATTTATAAGGCCAATGACATCAAGTCCCCACGCAGCAAAAGGCCAAGAAGTAGTAACTGATGAAGGTCTTTAGGAGGTACATGTATGATGTCCCCATGGATTTGACATTCATGGTACCACTTCACATAATCTATTACATCTTTAAACATTGTCGACCAGTAATATCCCATCTGGTGCACTCGGTGGAACAAATTCCTCGTATCCCGATGCACCCTGCATTCCCCATAATGGGCCTCTTGCAGCACTTGACCTGCCTCTTTTTCATTTTTGACATTGTAATAATATTTCAATATAAGATCTTTTGTATAATTCCTCATTACACAAAATGAATCATCTTGCTTTCTGCTTAATCTGCAGCCTCGCCTCTGAGTCTTCTGGAAGGATATCATATTTGAGATAATCAATGAAAGGCTGATGCCAATCTTTTATTATCACTTCTAGACATGATACAGGGAGTGCTTCCCTTATGTCAATGATTATCTCTGCTGAGGGTAAAAATATTCTTTCTTCGATTGTCACTTGCAGGGGGCTCTGGTCTGGCTATGATAATGCTGCTGCTAAACTAGCTAAAGCATCGGCTCTCGCGTTCTCATACCATGGTATATGCTTGATTTCAACATTTAAAAATTGCTCCAATAAATTCTTCGCCCTTCGACAGTACAACAAAAGTTCCGGTCTCCTTGTTTCAAATTCAATCGTCAACTGATTTATAAACATCTTAAAATCCTTGTAAATTTGTAGTGCTTTTATTTTCAGTTCACTGGCTATCTCCATCCCAATGATAAGGGCATTATATTTGGCTTGGTTATTTGTACATGTAGTACCTAACATGAAAGAATAAGGCAACAAATCATGTCACGCCCCAAACTCGAAAACTGGGCTCACAAAATTTTTGATCGCCGAATTCGGTGCTGACAGCCTCTGCAATACCCCATTCTCAGCTCCTTGCGTTCATACGTCAGATTCCGATCCTGGGATGCTACAAGGAGGATTTTTTTTTTATATTTAACTCGTAATAAGCATAACCACAAGCATACCCAAATCACAAAGGCAACATCATCATCACATATCCACTAATATATATATATATAATATAATATATATAATAAATCACCTCGGGGGGTAATGAATATTACTCCAGCACCTGCCCCTATTGCCCGAGCCGCTCCATCAAAGAACATTTGCCACACTTTTGGCAACTTTGTCATTACAACCTGTTCGTCAAGAAACTCATCGAGAATGGATTTGCTGTCTATCATTTTAACATCTTGAAAAAAATCTGTATAAAGGCCCGAGTACCACCTCAGGCAGAAATCCCTAAGGATCGTATCCTTAGAGATTTAGGTAAAATTTAGTTAAATACTAAACTAAATATGAGGTGGATTTAGCTTGAACCACTATCTATACAAATGGCAAGACCCAAAACTATCAAAAGTAATGACTCAACACTACTTAATAACCTAGGAGAAATCCCAAAAGCCAGTTGCTCTTGGGAGCACATTGAAATCCGAATCAGACCTGGACCGCACGTCGAAAGTCCGATGACAACGAAACTATAGGGTTATGTCCACCTTACTGGGCTTGACGAACATCACGGGAATCAAGCCCAAATAGTATCCAGAAACACACAACTTGAGCCCTAAGCGAAGTGTGTGAGAAATACGAATATCCTTAGAAAAGGTATTGAAACTTAAGTGAATTGGGCCATTCGCTTGTGGGAGAAATTGAAGATTTTAGACTATCAGTTTTTTATTGAACTTCACCCATGGATCAGGGAAATTTTCTTGCACATATCTGTATACTTGTGGCCCTGATCGAGCAACAACGACTGTTGAGCTGACACGGGTCCTCCATGGTCAATCCACTAATCTGATCATACCAAAATTATAACCTGGCTTAGATCCATGGTTAGGGAACTTACCCTACGCCATAAGTGAGAAAGGGACCTTCCTAAGGGCCCTGTTTGTCAGAAACAAGCACCCTTTAGCTGTAACCTAAGTATATCATGGCCCTGGGGCCATTTATACCAGTTCTAGGCCTATATAATGTCCTTAAACCACCCCACTCTCATTTCATACGAATTTCTCTAACCCTAGGAGAGAGAAGAGAGAAAAGAGGATAAGAGAGTGAGGAGAAGAGAGAGAGATAGGGAGATCGTTGCTAGGATTCACTCCCACTACTCCACGGGCTGAATCACCTCTCCCGTTTCACTACACAGCCTATTTCAACTACGATTTGGGTAAGAAATCCTAAACATAATCTTGATTTAGGGATCCAAAATAGCGTAAACTATGAAATAACTAACCTATTTCAATGTTTAGGTACCCATTGTTCTGTATTCGGGAACGTAGGATTCGAACCGAGTTTGAAACGAGTATTCCAACGAAAAGTGCAGACTATAAATATTTAGGTTATGGTTTACAATGCTCTCAATGTCATCTAATGATTTATGTCTGACTTGATTGCTACCATATCGTCTTAGACATGTCGATTTCGATGTATTACACATGAATGAACTATCTTGTATATCTATGCATCCTATGTGTTTGTTGAAATGCTTGAATGAACATGTAAACATGACTTGTGCTTGTTATGATTACTAAGCTAGGATTCATGATTGTTATTTACATGATGACATCCTTGTAGATGGAATTGCTAAAATACTTGTTATAACTAGCCTAGTCTATGTATTTGCTTATGTGTAGCCTAAGTGTTTGATGAATTGTCTGAATGAGAAAATGTTGATGATTTGTGCTTATTATAGGTATTAAGATAGTATTTTGCATTACCTTATACGTATGTATAATTTATTTCATGTAATCATACTTGCCACTATGCAATTTATGAATAAAATGCAAGTGTTTGTTTACATGTTCAAGGTGTTTGATAAAATGCTCAAATGAAGTATTTACTTGGATTGTTTGTCAAATGTTGAAATGATTATCACATGTATTTATTCGCTACATCTGAGTAAGGTTAGGGCTATAACGTAGTCTAGGCAATCGGTAACAGTCCCTATTTAGGTGGCCGAATTAGTCGCGTCACATTGGGAAAATTCGATGAATCTGGGTCACATGAGGATTTTCGGCAGTGGTTAGGCCACATGGAGTATTTATGCACTCCATGTCGATTACATTAGTGTGTGGTCGTATCAATTAAACTTCCCTAATAAACTGATCGACCTATTATATGTTCACCATGTATGGACGCCACTGCTTGAATCTAAGATACCCCTGCCAGTATAAAAGCCCATTTTAACCATGGTACCACAATCTGCTAAGACTCATGAGCTGGTCATGGTGGTATGGGACACCGTGGTCGAGCTGTCGGCCTATGCTGGGGTGACGAGCTTCCCCGTAGTGACCAGTGAGAAACCTAAACTCGTGAGTCGAATACAGTGGTATGAGACACTGTATTCAAGCTGTCAGCCTGCGCTGAGGTGACGAGACTCCCCGTAGTGACCTCGAGTATAAACTCTCGAACTTACCTATCCACTGCTTTTCAATAGGAGTGATGTCATACAAATTACCTATCGTATGTGATTAACTAGGATTGACGATGCTAGATGGATCTTTTGATTAGGTAAAGGAGATAAAGGGAGGTACCTTAGCTTCCCGAATTTGCTGTATGAATAAGCCTAATTAAGTACTCGGCTAACACGATCATGCACTGCATTGCATGTGCTTTAGCAAGGAAGTGCACTTTAGGGAGTTTGCTATGCGCGAATGGTTGATGCAGTCGCTTGAGGGAGTGTCTTGCGAGGGCATGCATCATTACTACATACCATCCCTGCATTAATAAGAGTAGTTAGGGAATGATTGTTGTACTACTTTATCATTACTGCTTAATTGAATTAATAGCATTTTAACCTTTACCTTATAGTACCACTGAGTTGATCCCTCACTCCCACTCTGAGATGGTGTTTTAAAACACCAACCAGACTCTGTTATAGATGTAGGTGATGAGGATGTATATGCAGCAAAGTTGGACTTCGCTGATGAGGAGGAAGAGTTCTCCTATGTTCAGCTCTCTGGCAGGTCTATGTAGACCTCGTGGTGCTTCGATGGGATTTCAGGGATACATGGATTAGTCAGACACTTATATTTTGTCATTTTTTATATTTTGAGTTAAAACATGTATATATTCGGCCCGGTAATATACTCATACTTTGGAGGTTGGGAAACACATACATATACCTTATATATATATCTCAGTATTCTGCTTACTTAATTACATTAACTCTGGAGTATGATATGCCGATTTAGTGTAATCCCTCTCATGTTTAATGCACTAATATGGACAACATTTAAACATCATTATCTATGTTGCATAAATGATGCGTTGGATCTCGGGAGTTGAGCTTTGCTCGACCCTTGAAATACGGGGCGTTACAGTCACAGGATGAGCTGCTAGAAAATCTGCCACTGCCTATCCTTTCACTGCTGTTGTCGGTTCATACGTGATCTCATATTCTGACAACAACAACATCCACTTTGCCAACCTTCCTGATAACATTGGTCTTGTCATTAAAATTTTGATGGGGTCTACTCGAGATATCAAAGTTATATCATGGGACAAACAATAATGCCTTAATTTCTGAACGGCAAATACCAATGCCAAGCATATTTTTTTTTATGGGCGTCTAATTACATTCTATACCGATTAATGTTCAAATTAAATAATAAAGTGCTGCTTCTTTCCCATTTTCATTCACTTGTGCCAACAAGGCTCCTAGTGAATTCTCGACTGCTGATATATATAAAATGAGAGGTCTTCCTTTCACAAGGGCTGTTAATATTGAAGGTTGTTTCAACAGTTCTTTTATCGAATCTAAGGCATTTTAGAAAGATTTATCCTGTATGAATTTTGCTCCATTCTTCATCAGATGAGAAAATGGCTGACATCTTCCTACCAGGTTTGAGACGAAACGACGGATATATGCTAACTTGCCCTGCAAGCTTTTTAGCTCTTTCAACATTTTTGGAGGTGGCATATCTTGAATAGATCTAACTTTCTCATGATCTATTTCGATACCCCTGTGTCTCACCACAAAACCAAGGAATTTTTCTGACGATACTCCAAATGCACATTTGGTTGGGTTCATCTTTAATTATTTCCTTCTGATTCAGCAGAAGACCGAAGCCAGATGTTCGTGGTATTCCTCATGATGATTTGACCTGACCACCAAATCGTCCACATAACACTCAACATGTTTGTACATCATGTCTTGAAATATATTTTGCATTGCCCGTTGATATCTCGGCCTTGCGTTCTTGAGACCGAATGGCATAACCTTATAACAATATATCCCCAATGGAGTTTTGAATGCCATCACTTCCATATCTTCAGGTGTCATTCATATTTGATTATAACGGCATAGCTGTCCATAAAGGACATGACAACATACTACGTAATACTGTCTACTAACATTTCAGTTATCGGCAGTGGAAAATCATCTTACGGACATGCTTCATTCAAATCTCTGAAGTCGACGCAAACCTTGATCTGCCCATTTTTCTTCTTTACTGGGACTATATTTGATATCCACTTGGGATATTTAACTTCTTTTATGAATCCGACCTTTATTAGTTTAGTTATTTCTTCTTCTATCTTGGGGACCAAATCTGGGTGAAACCGCTGTTGTGTTTGCTTGATGGGCCTTTTATCATTAGAGATATTTAATCGATGCATCGCCACTGTTAGTTCTAGACTTGGCATTTCTGCGTACGTCCAAGCAAAGACATCTTTATTTTCCTTCAGGAGACTAACATATTGATTAGCTTCTTCCTCTGGTAAACTGGCACTTATGAACGTATTCCGCGGTTCTTCCTCCATTTCCAAATTTATCTCTTTCAAATTGTCAATTATCAGTTGCCCCCCATCCATCTGCTTTGGGGCTATCTCAGGCTTGCTGATTATATCAATGTCCATTTCTTTTATCTGGCCAAATGTTACCATATTCACTGAAGATTCTGCCTCGAGTCCTCGAAATTTTTCTCGCTTCTTTTGATTTACCTCGATTGGAATCTGAATTCCTTTTACATAATTTACGCCAACAGGTTCTTTGTAGTCAAAGGCCATTTTCTTCATGATTTTCTGACTTGCCAAGCTATATCTTTCCAGCTTTTTGGATGTTAATCTTCTATTTCCCACACCACTATCAACTACTTCGTCTTTCTTCATTTCTGAGGGAGCATAAAATTCGATTGGCTCCAGATATCTTGTAGACTTAACATGAAACCTTCCTGGAACGAGGGGAAATGGCTTACTCCTTTCAACATATGGAAGTGGTACTGTGTAGCGGCGGTTGTCCTGGCTGTCGCAGATGTTTCGGGACAAAATAGAACTTCTTTCTCTCCTTTTCTATTACAGACAACTTCGCTTCCTTTTCTTTTACTATTTCCATACAGGCATTTTCTGGAGCCTTGTTCTTATCATTCACCTTTCCTTCCTCACTAGTGAATGCATCATAATAACTTGTTTCTGCAAAAAAAGCCTCTGCCTTTGTATATGTTCTTGCGTCAGCTAATACTTTGTGTTATACCCCATCTTTGCAGTATTTGAAACACTGGAACAGGGTAGAAGGTATGATGCCATACTGATGCATCCATGGTCTTCCCAGAAGAAGATTATATGTAGTTACCGCATTTATAACATGGCGAACGATGTTTGTAGTCAATTCTCCTATCTCCAACATTGTTGTGATCTTTCCAAGCGCACGTTGTCCATCTTGATTGAAGCCTTATATCATCATTCCACTAGGGTGTAGGTTCGAGCGTCGATAACCTAATTCATTCAGCATTGTTAACGGCAATAGGTTTATAGCAAACCCGTTATCGAGCATTATTCACTTTACTTGTTTACTACGAATATAGCCCATTATCATCAGCGGCCTATTATATTCCCCCTCACAAACCAGGTTTTCATTAGAGAAGGAGATAACTGGCATACAATCTTCTCATTTCTCATTCTCCATCTCGGTCAGCAACACCCCCCTTATACCTTCATCAAATAAGGCTTTAATCAGGCTTTTTCAGGAGTCTTTTGATATTTTCAGAGCATCATAGACACTCAATTTAGCTGGAATGCCTTTCAAGTGGCTTATAATGTCATAAGTCACTATCCCTTTCTCCTTCCCCTTTTCTTTTTCACCACTGTTATCATTGTTGGCGTGATTCTTGGCTGCTTCTATTTTTAGTTTTTCACTTCTCGAATTTGGCGGACTGGCCATCTTCTTCCATGATCGCAAGGTAGTCACCACAACTTTCCCCATTATTTTTTAATTATCCACCCTTGTCCTTCCCTGATAATCTTCTCGCAAGGTAAGCACATTTGTTATCGATCTTCTGTCTCTTTCTTTCTCTTTCCCAACTATTATCTCACCTCTATTTATCATCCTTTGTATAATACACTTCAATGTATAACAATTTTCTGTCGGATGCCCTACTATGCGATGATAGTGACAAAAGTCTCTTTCCTTTGTTTTAGACGCTTCTTCGGGACATTTCGACAGGGGCAATTCAATTGTTCTGGTTTTTAATAACTAATTCATCATAGGGAGTATGTCCTCTCTTTCAAATGAAAAACCCTCAATGATCGGGATTTTTTGTCGTAAAACCGTCCTCTAGGGCGATTCGACTCTTTCTTCCTTTCTGTCCTTTTGCCCTTTATTTCTCTTGTGCCCTGACTTCTCTTTTCATGATCAACCACATTTGTGATCAACTTCTAGGATCCTCTTCTGATCATTTCATAATTGAATGCCAGCATTTTTTAAGTCATCAATTCTAGAGCATGCGCTTTTGTTGTCAAGTCGTGAAAGGTTCTGATATCAACACTGGTGAGTCCAAACGCTACTCCAGTTTCCATAGAGTGTAGACACATTTTACCTGTTCTTTTTCTTCTAGCAATTGTGTGCAAGAAGCCTCCAAGGTCTTCTATTTGTCTATAAATTTTTCCACTGGCTATCCCTCTCTTTATCTGGAATACTGACATCAGGCTCTGACGAGAAGAAGTTTGACATGAATGCGTCTTGCATCTATTCCCCTGTTCTTATCGACCCAGGTGTTAAGCTAGAATACCACCTAAATGCTTTATTCATCAGAGAAGACCCAAATAATCAGAGGCGATACTAGGGCACTGTAGAGATATTCCCCATACTGGTAATGAAATGCATCAGGTGTTCTTCTGGTGACCCATCCCCGTTGAATTTCTAAAAATCAGGCTGCTTGAAATTGTTCAAAAATGGGACATCTTCTACTTCTCTCGGGTACGGCGTTCGATACCTGAATCTTCATGTGCCCTCATACTCTCTTTTTGATCTGACTGCTTCTTCGACAACTTGTCGTATTTCTTCCTATGTCACTACTCTCATCGTGGAAGCAGATCCATGTGACCCAGTCCTCGGCAACTGCGACCCTTCGGGGTGCTGTTCTCATTCATTCACATTATCAGTCACTGAGGGTGATGTCATTTGGGCTACATTGTGTGTAAGAGTTCCTAAGGCCTCCTGGAGGTTTTTACATTCTTCTATTAGTGCTTTTTGTACCTCTGCCATTTTAGTGATTCGATCCTCTATAGTTGGAGAAGACCCTAGGTTTGTTCCGACCATGTGAATGGTAGCCTCTCCATTCCCTGACGAGGTACTGGTCGACGCTGAATGAGAGTGTATTAACATTATAGGAGTTGCTGAAAGAGGAGACTCATATGATCTTTGTGGATCTCTGGAGTAGTCGGCCAATCGGGAAGACATATAGATTGGTGATGTGGATCCTGACAGACTTGTCAGTAAAGCCTTTCCTTTCTGCTCTCTCGTCCACCGAGAGCTCTTAGTGGGCAAGGCAAGAAAATCTTATGTGGTTAGAGGAGTCATTGCCTACGTGGGGTAGATTTCCGGTGAAGTAAGTTCAGGATGTTTCCTGGCAGTATTTCGAGTTATTGGTCCCCTATCTCTTCTTAGTGATATATTTGCTTCTATCACAACAATATTCCGAGTCCTTGTCCTTCTACCAGTGACAACAATCTAGTCATCACTTTCTTCCTGCGTAATCGGTGAAGTAGTTATAACTGTAGCAGCTGCCCATGGCTTCGTATGTTTGGTTGATGTTGTTTTCTCAGCATACTCTACAACGAAACCCGTCGCAGTGAAGTAGAAGATAGTGTTCTTTAAAATGGTTTCCATTGATTAGTTGGTTGAAATATCTTTTTCTCCTGGGTCCATCATATCATAAAACAACATAAGTTAGTAATTAAGATCAATTTATATTCTAATTTGGAGATGAAAGGTAAGATGTTCCCACTGAGAGTCGCCATTTTGGTGCCCGTAAGGCGCCAAACAGTTGTGATTATCTTTCATACGGTTCTTAGCCAATATTTAAGAGAAAAGTCCCCAGTAGAGTCACCATTTTGTTTCAACAAGAAACAAATGTGTTTGAATTGGGGAATTATTTTATTCACTTAATTATGAACAAAAGAAAATAAGGAAGATAATCACATCATTTATTTATTCCAAGTTCTTTTACATCCTTCTCTACTTTGATTCCAAATATAATATTTATGAATTATAATGTAAAAAAAATATTTAGCAGCAACATGATGCGTAAACGTATCAAGCATTAAGACATTATGCCAAATGTTGTGCTAGAAGCCATTGTGCCACTATCAGAAGCCATTGTGCGTGAACACTGTTGTGCGCTGCCTCTTGTTATGCACAAGCACTGTTGTGCGTTGGCTCTTGTTGTGCGCTGGCTTTTGTTGTGTGTTAGCATCATTGTGCGCTGCATAACGCCTGTTCCACACAACAAGTACAGGCTCTACCTCTTCTCTTTCGCAATCTTCTCCTTCTCTGTGATTAGGTGCTAATGACCCCTTACTGACAGGTCGGGGTATCTATAGCCTTCTCACACGTGGTCACTGTGTGGAATCCTTTGTGCGACCCTCATTGTGCGAAGTCCTTTGTGCGACCTTCATTATACGAAGTCCTTTGTGCGACCATCTCTGTGCAGACCCCTATGAGCGGACTCCTCTGTGCGGATCCTTATGTGCGGACTTCTCTGTGTGGACCGCTGTGTGCGAATTTCATTATGCAGTCATCTGTGTTTCAAGGCTTATTTCCACACAATGATTATTTCCGCACAACACTCATTTCCGCACAACACTTATTTCCACATAACGATCTTTTCCATACAACGATCATTTCCTGCTGTCTTTTTCCCTTTTTATGCCTCAACAGTAATGTGATCTGAGTTAAATGTGTTTTCTTGTACTATATTGCATGTTTTTATTTTTTAGAAATTTTAAATCAATAAAATTGTTGAAAATGGAAAATGTTAAGGTTGCACGACTAATCGAGTACACACTCGACTAATCGTGGCACAACCGGTCGAGTATGTACTCGACCAATCAAGTAGCTCGGGTTTGGGGGTTTTATTTGTGCAAAAAGCACTTTTTCTTCATTTCTCTCATCTTCTCCAACATGCCTTTCCACGACTAGTCGAACCCACCTTCGATTGCTACTTGGTTATAGTGCATCTTTTCCATTTTCCTTTTGGATTTAGGAACTTTGCACTTCCATTTCCTTGATTTTGAGGTTTATTTCAAGTTTTCTTGTGGTTTCTTTGGTTTTCTATCTTAAAATCTGATTTGGGAGAAACCCTCAATTCCTTTCTTGTATTCCTTTTGTGCATTGTGTAATGGAAGGTAGAAATAAGAAGAGATCCTCTCGTGATCCCTCTTCTTCCCGTTCCACACCTATTTTGGTGCGTACTCTTCGACTAGCCAAAGAGGACCCCGAATAAGTGTGGGATATTCGTCTCCGCAATGTGATTGTTGAGTGGACAGTTGACTCCAATCATTTGAGTCCTTTCAATATCTTTCCCCTCCTTGAAGCTGTTGGATGGGCTAAAATATTGAATTGGGGCGGTCCTACATACTGGTCCATTGTACAAGTCATGTTTGCTTGTATAAGTGACTACTCTATTGAAAATTTAACTTTTACTATAACAACTAGAGAAGGTCCAGTTGATGTTGACCATCACTTGATGTCTGGTTTGATGGATATTCCTGTGAATGATGAAGGAATACCTATCTCTACGTTAGTTGCGAGATTATCTGAATCTAAAAAACATATGCTAACTAGAGTGTCATGCAACATGAATGGGGAATGGAACTCTACTATTACATTCAGTTCCAAAAGTATGTTACCCAGATACAGGATTCTTCATCGTATTTTCATTTCTAATGTGTATCCTCGATCTGGTAACAAAATTGAGTTAACTTCTTTCATGACTTGCATACTTCACTCATTTGTTTCTGGTGTTCAAATACGTCTTCCGTCACTTATTTGTTATATCATTATTTAATTTCATCTCCATCCTAGCCATAATGATATTCCCTTTGCATATCTGATGACCATGCCAGCTATTCATAGTCTTGTGGTCATGCCTGTTGCAGAAGCTCCTATTAACCATCTACCCTTCAATAATTCTAACATTAACAAGATGAATCTGAGGTTGGTACCCGGCCAAGTTAATAGGAATGATTTAAGAGTTGCTGAAGAAGCTGGAGAGGAAGATGCTTTACCTCCTGATGATGTAAATATGGATGATTTATTTAATGAATTAAAATCTGATTCGGAGGCTAATCCTGACTTTTAGCCTTCTGCTTTTGATGAGCGCTTGAGAACCCTAGAGAAAAAGGTGGAAGGTTTGCATGTATCCCAAGAGACTCAATTTAAATATATGCGCAAATACCTTTGGCGCATTAACAAGGGATTACATCAGATTGATCCTTCTATCACTGTTCCTTCTTTTAGTTCTGATTAGAATTTTTCTTTGGGCATGTATTAACTTTTAACTCTTATTTGCGCTTGGATAGGACTGGGGTATGTGAACATGACATTATGTTTCATGAATATATGTTGCTGAACATTTTTTTATTTTTTACTCTCTTATTTCTTATCCTTCTCATATCTCTTTGTTATATCATTTGTTTGTATTTCTTTCCTTTGTCATTTTGTGACAAAAAGGGGGAGAAACTGTGGCATGATTTTAATGCTTTATGATGATTGGGGACGTGTGATTGTAGATATGGTGTATTTTTTGGATTGGACATGTATTTGATTTATATAGGTTCTACATATCACCTCGCCTGGATTGAGAGGGAGTAATGGATTGAGGGAGAGAGTATTTGTTGCACATCTGGTGCATGATTCCTTAATGGGCACATTTGGTGCATGATTCTTTATTGTGCATGATTCTATATTTGATATCTGGTGCATGATTCTTTATTTGGTTTTGTCATAAATTTGACAAAGGGGGAGATTGTAAATGCTATATTGTCGATCTAGCACCCAGAGTTATCAAATTTTGTTGTGTCAAATCATTTAAAATCTGTATCATGTATTGATGAGATGTATAGATCAACTTCATGCTTTTTAAAGTTGTCCAAGTCTTCGTCGAACTTCTCTATGTATTCAAGTTCAATAAGCATTGTCAAAGTTCAAGATTTCAAGTTCATATACAATTACAAGTTCAAGGCTCAAGTTCGAGTATATTCTTCAAGTTCAGTACTTTAAAGACTCAAGAACTCAAGTCTTTACTCAAGCTCAAGTTCAAGATTTAAAGACAAGCTTCAAGTATTTCAAGTGTATGAATTAGCAGAGCGAACGATGTTTCAATTGTTCAATCTCACAAACAAGGTATGGATGACCCTAGATTGACCATAGGTTAGGTCATATTCATTGCATATTTTATTTGGGTCATTTCATATGTTTATAGGTCATTTCCTCAATTAGTCTTAGTCTTTGTTCGACTAGTCCAAGCTCTGGCTCGACCGGTCCAAGAGTTTCTCGACCAGTCCAAGGTTTGTTGTGAATTTTTGAAATTTTTTGTCAGACCCTTGACCAGTCGAGTGAACAGTGCTCGACCATTCATGCAAGCTCAACTCAAAGTCCAACAAGGTTTTTTGGTCTCACTCGCCCAGTCGAGCAGGCCACTCGACCAATCGAGTAACGACCTTATCTTATAGCTTAGAAATTTTAAATTTTGGTTGGCCCTTTGACCAGTCGAACCGACCCTTAGACCAGTCGAGTGAACAATATTTTTACCTATAAATAGAGGATGAATCTCAGAGTTTTTCATTCATTCCAAGCTAAATCAACCCATCACTCTGAGAGATAAGTTCCTGCATTTGTTAAGCTGTATTGTGTTCATTTTAAATTCTCTTAAATAGCCTTTTTGCATTTGATTTTATGATCGCCATTCAACTCAATTTCATTAAAGAAGGAAATTGTGTTTTTACCCGTTTTGAGATCAAAATCAAATTAAGTTAGCCCTAGCTAAATTAATCTAAAAATATTTTAGATCTAGAACCTTTCATTTGTGAGACTGGATATTGAACATCTTCCTCTACATTGGATTGGTTCTACCGGGCTTCTTCAGAAGGAGAATTTTACAGATAAGTATCAATTTGTTCTTTCTGTATCTTTTGTGGTTTATGAGGTTATGCCAGGAAAATCTCATTTTTAGTTTTGTCTAAGGTAATCCAGAAAATCTTAGAATGTGGGGTTTTTGTAATTGTGTAAACCCATTTAAAGACATAATTGTGAAGGTTTTAAGGTGAACCTTAGAAAACCTTTTTCATAGTGAAAGCCAATATCCCATGGGCGTGGATATTGGGAGTGGAGTAGTTGTGTGGCTGTTTTTCTAATAGTTGGTGTACACATAAATGAACCACTATAATTCTTAGAGTTTTGGTGGTTGATTGAATTTGTTTATGTGTGTGAATGTTGTAATTTACTTTATGCATTTGTGGTGAATGGTGTAATTTATTTTATGCACTTGTAGTGAATGTTGTAATAACTTAGTTTATTTCCTTTCCCACTTCATTGGTTTAGGTTTTTGATACTTACAAACATTCTAGTAAGGTTGTCCTACCATAAGCCTTTGGTTTTTTATATTAGGTTGTCCTTACAACTAGGTTTGTATCAACCTCTCAAGACTAGTGCATTTGAGGTTGTTATTTACTTGTGCTATTTCATTATTTGATTGTGCTATCTATCTTTATATTCCATATTTATTTTTAATTTGGCATAGTCCTATTCACCCCCCCCCCCCCCCTTCTCTAGGACATTTAGCTCGGCCTTATCAAAGTCTATCTTGAAGTAAGCCTTGTGCACTCCACCTTAACTAAAGCTTGTGCACCCCACTTATGATGGAGGGTCTCAAGCAGCTCGCAGAGGAGAGAGAAATGTGAAGCGTAGAGAAAGAGAGCTCTAGGAGAAAGAAAGTCCGTCTGTACGACTGGAAGGATGAATGGAAGGATGATTAGAACCCATCGCACGACCAAATCAAGGGTTTCGAGTCTACACAACCCATCCGCCTTTGCGATGAACATCGAAAGTGCCAAAATGCTGCCTAAAATCGCCATCAGATTGCCTTCTCTTTCATTCATTACATTGATTGATTGTACTCTATTTTCAAAATAAAGGGAATGTGAGGATGTAAATGAACTCAAAATGAATAGATACTTTGTGATCATTGTTCTCTCATCGAATTCTTTGTTATCATTGAATAAATTTTCCCAAATCAAATGCATTCATTTCTTATCGAAACAAAGCCTATTACCCAGGAGCAGACCCTGTGAACAAATGGAAGGATGGATGGTTGTCCAGGTGTACATGTGTAGTGGCAATGTGTGAAAGGCACAATGTAGACAAAGTAATTAGGCCTGGACACACCAGTGACTCTAGGACTCCTTTTGACCATCGATATCTGAAATAAAAAAGATCTGACCCTCAGATCGGTGGGGATTCACAAATGAACGCCCCAATCACGACATATGAGCATCGGGACGTTGGATCGATTTGATCACTAGCCCCATGCCTCTCCCAAGGCCCCCAAGGAGAATGAATGATGTAGATCTCACGATTCTATCATTATGGGGCCCACACTAGAGTGCACGTGCACCATGGAAGACGTACGTGCACGCACCATAACGTCAAGATGGTCAAATGGGCGTTGACCCGATAGATTTCAAAAAACAATATTTACTCCCTTCCCCCCCCCCCCCCCCACACACACACACAGCAAGTTTAAATGGACGATGCCCATTTTGGAAGAGATGTGGCCCACCTTTAGCCACCATCTACGTGATTTAGACCATCAATCGGGTAAAGGAGGCCCTGGACAACCAGGTCCACGGTGACTGATCGGACTTATGTAAGCATGCATGCGCTCGGGCAGGAGCCAAACAAGGGCATATGTCAGCGTTCCTCTAAAGAGAGAGGGCTGGATGGCTACCACGTTGGCGATTCGAGGCAACAACCCATTTTCAATCCCAACCATTTATTGAGGATGCTTCTCAACACTCCTTTAGTGTCAAGAATGGGGAGCACTCGATTGCGTAGCAGAAAGGAATGGGAGACATTTCTACTTCGGGAAACTTGAGCTGGCACAATCTGGACCTCCCACTAGGTTCCGTAGATCAATCTCAGTCATCCCCTCTAGGGCAGCAACAGCTCTATGGGAGAGAGTTTTTCATCTAATGAGAAAACCATGAAGGGCGAAAACTCTCTTGAGATATCAACAAACAGTGATGATTGGTGGGAAAAGTGGGCCCTATGATGATCAATGGTCCCATCCGACCCATTCAAATGGATCAGATCACGCTGATAAGCCGTAAACAAAATTCTGCCATTTTTGGCCATGTCATCTTTCCCGTTAGATCGAAACACCCACCAAGATGGCCTGGGCCCCATGATAGATAGAAAATTACTTTTCCGATGAGCCATAGTAGTAGAAACCCATCCCTAGTAATGGATGGACCCCATGCATCCAAAAATCAGAGGAAAATAAGTGAGTTCAACCACCAAATCTTGACCGTTGGATGGACCATTCAAGCACACTTCGCGGCTATAAAAGGAGAACGTCCACCTCGAGATTTCCACTAGATAATCAGAGAGAAAATAGGAGAAGAAATAGGAAGGGAAAGGGAGAAACGATTTGAGCATAGTGAGCTCGGTGCCGCACTGCATCAAATCGACCGATCAGTTCAGACCGAGTTGGGTTAGTGCAGACCGGAGACATCACGCCAAGGAAAGAGGGAAATAGAGGGAAGAGAGAAGAGAGAGAGAGAGAGAGAGAGAATAGGAGAAAATAGAGGGAGAGAGTGGACGTCGTGCTGCTCTGCACCACTCTACCCAATCAATTGTGTTAAGTCAACTCGATCTGTCTGCACCAGGCCGACCCTGTAGCTCGAATCAAGGTGGGTTAGGCCTCATTGCCCATGAAGGTGGAGTCGATTGAGTTGGTTCAAGTGCTTCTACCTCGGAGGTTGGCTTGACCGGTGCCATTCGAGTCAGGTTTTCACTGCTGTTCAATTGATACTCGTCACAGCGGCAGCTGCAACCGACAGCACTGTTCCAACAAAGCCTTCAAGACAGTAAGGTGACGCTAGTTCCTTAAATGTCCAGAAAGAGTTGAAGGAGAGGAGAAGCCTAGAGTAGTGTTCTCGTACCAACCGCTCGAACTAGCCCAACCCGGGGCGAGTTGAGGCGATCCTGCAAGGTTCGGTCTCGGTCTCGGTGTTCGAATTCATCAGGTGGACCTACTGTAGCTATTAGGACTGTTTCAAGGTTACTGAAGCACCCAAACTATCTTGGCCAGTCACACAGTCATAGGTGACTCTTCCACTGATTCTGAATCACTGAGTCGACTCACCTCGAGTCACAGGAATTGACTCGAATGCTATTTGTTTCAGTAATATACTCAGTTGATTAATCAACCACGTGAACATCACAGATCGAATCTTAACACGTGGGCCACCCCTCAAGTAACCATCTTCAACCGAGTTCAAACCAATTGTGTCAACTCAGTTAGTCGACTCTCTCTTTGCTCAGCCAGATGAGTCCGGATCCTCTGGCTGCCAAAACCATGACTTTCCTATTTCTTTTTCCTCGTTTACTGTATAAGTGGTTGGTCCATCTCAGTCAGCAATGCATTACAAAATCACATGGTCTAATTAGATTGCAACAACCACAATTTTGTTGCTTAATGCAAATGGAGGATCCGTATTCCTCCCAAATATAAGAGGCCTTAAAGCTGACTAAAGATAGCTTATGTTGATAAATCTCTAAGGAAGCTAATCTATCTTAATAGGGCTAGACCATCGCACCTCCAAGTTAGCTCACCAAGGCAAACAAGTGGGCATTGCAAGGTTCTTACTTTGTAGAAAAACAGTCAACCTGTAAAGTGATGACTTTTCCCCTTAAGCTTTCCATCTCCAAGTTAGGCCAATGATATCTTCCAATTAGATTATGATAACTAGCTTAGAACTTTAATCACTTATACTAAAATTCCAAATCATATTAGTTGGTTTACATTGATCCACGATCGATAACTTGCAAACCACGTTCATGTGAAATAAACACTAAACTCTACATGCTAGATTCCCATTTTAGTTGGCACCTCATAAATTATGTTCACATGTAATGATTGTTAAACCCTACATTTTGAGTTTCACTTTAATTGTTAGTTTATGCTTGATTTCATAATCTTTAGTAATAGTTTAAATTCTATTAACAACACATAACTTGTATGTTGTATTCACACGTCTCCACATATCAATGATTTGTTTGCAAGACGCTTATAAAATTAAAATCTCTACATTAAATGGGGGAACCTCCACCTATGTATGAGAGTCCACACTTAGGGTGTAACGAGACATATTAGGTTAAGAATAGACCCTCAACCTGGAGGTTATTTTGGTGGTGGATTATTAATGGGGTTTACCATCCATAGGATGTTCTCACCTACGTGGCCTTGGAATGAATTATTTACCGCCCTGATTTAACGTTGCCCTACCATCTTGATTTAGTATTTATGTCATACATCCTTTTACCGCACGGATTCACTTTTAACCCAAGATTTGGCATTTTCCCTTACAACTTCGACGTTTTAATCCCATTCAACCATACGGTGGTAAATTTTCCCCTGTATCAAATTTGATTGGCCACTTGTTGATGGGTTCTATTAAACATCCTAAGGTGGTAGACTCATGGGCCGGGGATGGTGTTCATGGGATACTATGTTCGAGCCATTGGCCTACGCTGGGTGACAAACCCCCCGTAGTGACCTTTAAGCTTTAGTAAATTGCCTGATTGCAAATGGAATAATAGCGGTTGGGATAATCATGCATTCATAGCATATGGGTGATGACGAGTGGCTAATTCTAGATGTTATAGCATATGCCCTTAGTCATGGTATCATTTCACTAGCTCCCAGACCATCGACTATCGACCCACTTTTGGTGAGTTTGGCACTACGCATGTACTACGTACTTTCGTTGGTGACCGGCCACATGCATGGGTTTCATCCAAAAGCCAACTGGATGAACATCCCCAATTGATGTGTACTTTACATCCATGCATTAATTAAGACTGCATTTTTGTATTGTTTTGTATGCCTTGTTATGTTTTTAAACTATACTTGTCTAAGGCGGTAGTGTGTAATCTTGAGGGGAATTCGCACTGAGTTGGCCACTTATTCATTGAATATTCAACCATACAAAGAATGCAAGTTTAGGTGAGGACGACTACGGTGAAGATCCCGAAGTCGTAGTAATGGGATTGGAGGAGCGATACTAGCGGTAGAGCCGCATCAGGAGGCAGCAGAATACTATGGACTAGTTGTAGTATTTCTTTTTTAGTTTGTCTTGATACATTTGAAACTTATGAATTTTACACTTAAAGTCCCCAGCTGAGTGGACCAGAATTTTGATATCTTGGTTATGTGATCATTCGCTACACTTGGCTTTACCTTATTGCACTCTGATTACGTTAAGTTGTTTAGCTCACACTTGATTTTTTGGAAAGCGAGTCATATACTCAGGTTTTGAAAACCGAGGCGTGACAAGTTGGTATCAAAGGGGAGTCTGAGATAGCCAGGCTGTGGGATAATATCTAGTACAAAACTCACAAGGAATCAACATGTTAAGACTCAGATAGAACAGAAACTTAGGAAAATTCCCCTAAGGATAGTTAGGATAAATGAACATAGAAAAAATATACTTAGGGCCCCTGAGAATCCATAGGAATAATTGTCAAACTTGGTAACCCAAACTAGGCACCTGAAACAAGGAAATGAGGCACCATGTGGCGTAGGAGCTGCTATCATAGTTACGAGTGGGGAGCTTGATAACGGATTCCTCACTTCTACATCATTGGCATTACTCCTTCCATCATTAGAATATTATCATATTTCCCCATTATCTTGGGAGAATCCTTAGCTAAAGTATAAAGTATGAAATTCTGGCCCCACAGGAAGATATATCTCCTGTATTATGATCACAGTGAGCTCACGTGATTGATATACCAACCCTTCCACCAATGAAGCACCAGTGCGAGAGGAGCCCCGTGTACACGCCAGGACTCCCCCTAGAATCGTGAACCCAGACATGGAGTCCGAGGCCGGAGGTGATTCTCCACCTTATGAGGTTATTCCATCAAGCACACCTTTGCACTTCTTTCAGCCAAGGACACCTTCAGACGAAGCTTTTGTGGATGCACAAGGCAGAACAGTGGCATTCACGGCCTTTGGGTAGATGGCGGCGGTCATACAGTAGCAACAAGCTGCATTCACACAGCAGCAGTAGGCTACGCATGTTGTTATGATGGAGGCCCTACGAGATAGGAACAGCGGGGGGACGTCGTGAGACGGAGATGTCCGGGGTGCAAATATATTTGAGAGGTTCCAGAGACTCCAACCACCTACATTTGGAGTGGCACCCGACCCGGTACAAATGAAGCACTGGCTGGCTAGGGTCACCAAGATGATGAAACCACTGGAGTGTTCAGACACCCAGATGGTTAGTTTGGCTAGATATCTTCTGGAGGGAGAAGCCAAGAACTGGTGGTAGAGCGTACAAAGGGGCGTCCTGCCCATATACTCGTGGACCTAGGAGGGTTCAAGAAGAAATACTTGCAAAAGTATTTTCCTCAATCATACAGAAACTAGAAGATAGCCCAGTTCTTAAAGCTAGAGCAGGGCGGAATGACCGTCGCCTAGTATGAAGCCCGATTCGATGAGAAGTCACGCTTTGTACCAAAGGCCCTGGAGGACACAGACTATAATGCAAAAGTTCAAGGAAGGTCTCCGGTTAGGGATCCATTCGCAGCTATGCGCATGGGACTTCGAAGACTTTGCAGAAATAGTGGACAAAGCCATGCAAGTTAAGAAGAATTTTGAGCACACCATGAGAATGTGCCCCTTGACTAGGGACTCCGTGAGTAGGCCAGGGCATGCACTCTCACCCCGGAGATACTAAAGAGGAGGTTCAGGATCCTACCTTCAGGTGCCCCGTCCATGCCCCCAAGGAAACACTACGAGTATTGCAAGAGGGACGACCACATTATCCGATATTATTACAAAAGGATAGAAGACGAGGGCGTCTCACCACAAGAAAATCTCCCCTAACCAAGCAAAGCAGCAGCCAGAGTGGCACCAAGACCACAGCCGCCTAGGTCGAGACCTCCAGCACAGCAGAGGAATCCCCCTGCTCGTATGTACGCAATCACTGCTACAGAGGCCGAGGATGATCCACTCTATACAATGCACAGTACAAATCACGTCAATGGTACCCCTGTACTCATCTTGTTCGATTCTGGTGCAACTTTATCTTTCATAGATTCTGCTATTACGATAAAGTTAGAATTGAATACAACCTGAATGCATGCCCCCTAGTAGTAGCATCCCCTATGGGTAAATTCGTTGAAACAAAAAGAGTATGTAAAGCACGTCTCCTAACCCTGATAAATCACAAAGTACCTGTGGACCTAATTGTTATGCCTGTTATACAATTTGACGCCATCCTCAGTATGGATTAACTTTCGCAAGTTTGGGCAATCATGGATTGTCGGGACAAGACGGTCACTAAATCCATCCCTGGACAAGCCTCCTTTACATTGAAGGGGAAAAATAGGCATGATGCATTTGAGAGCTTGTAAGCTCTAGGCGAACCAGAGTCAGTTGAGGCCACCATCAGCCCAATACCGGTAGTGCAAGATCTTCCTAAAATATTTCAAGAGATACCGGGGCTAGATTTCTACATAGATCTCAAACCAAGAACTACTCTTATACATTGCCCCTGTTTCGCATGCCCCCTTGTGAGATGGAAGAGCTAAGAAGTCAGATTGATGAACTGTTAACTCAAGGGTTCATTTGCCCCTGCACCCCAGCGTTTCCCCATGAGGGGCATTAGTCCTCTCCGTGAAGAAGAAGGATGGGACAATGCGTCTCTGTATATATTACAAGAGATTGAACGAAGTGACGATAAAGAACAAGTATCCTCTGCCACGCATCGACGACTTGTTTAATTAGCTCAAGGGCACCAGATTCTTCTCTAAGATCGACCTGAGGTCAGTGTACCATCAGTTGAGAATCGGGGATGAGGATATCCCTAAGACAACATTTAGGACTCGCTATGGACACTACGAGTTCTTGGTAATGTACTTTGGCCTCACCAATGCTCCATTAGTATTTATGGACCTGATGAACTAGATATTCATGCTGTATCTGAATCGGTTCGTAATCATGTTTATTGATGATATTCTAGTCTATTCCAAAAGCCAAGAGGAGCATGAACATCACTTGCACATGGTCCTAAGTACCCTAAAGGAGAATCAGCTATATCCTAAGCTGGCCATGAGTTCTGGGAAGAGGAAGTTAAATTTTTGGGGCACGTAGTGAAAGCTGAAGGCATAGCGGTTGACCTCACCAAGGTGGAGGCCATATCTAAGTGGGAGCAGCCCACCACGGTCATAGAGGTTCAAAGTTTCCTAGGTATGGTAGGATACAATAGACGCTTCATCAACGAATTCTTAAGGATTGCGTGACCGCTCAGCCAACTGACAAAGAAGAACACCCGATTATGTAGGATGAGAACACGGAAGCAGCCTTCCAAGAGCTTAAAATGAGGCTGACATCCGCACTAGTACTCACTCTCCTAGAAGAAGGAGAGAAATTCATAGTATATAGTGACGCATCAAAAATGGGGCTAGGATGCATATTGATGCAGAATGACAAAGTGATCGCTTATGCTTCAAGACAGTTGAAGAACCATGAAGAGAATTACCCAACGCATGACCTGGAATTAGCAGCAGTGGTCTTCGCCATAAAGATATGGAGACACTACCGTTATGAAGAGGAATTCCAGCTATTCTATGATCCAAGAGCTTGAAATATATATTCACGCGGAAGGACTTGAACATGCGTCAGTGGTGGTAGATGGAGACACTCAAAGACTTCCACTTTGATATATCTTACTATCACGATAAGGCAAATTCCATGGCTGATGCTCTAAGTCGAAAAAAGAAGCATGAGCTACTAGCCACCTTTGTCACGCCCCAAACTCGAAAATCAAGCTCACAAAATTTTCTATTGCCGAACTCGTGCCGACAGCCTCCATAGTACCCCATTCTCGTCTCCCAGCACCCATACACCAGGGTCCGATCCTGGGATCCTACAAGGAGGATTTTCCAATGTACATTTGTTTCATAACAAGCAAAACCACAAGTTTACCCAAATCACAAAGGCAACATCATCATCACACATCCACTAATATAAACATTTGAATACAATGCTGAAAGGAAAAATACATATGTCAAAATCAAAGCTCCAGGAGTCTGTTGCACACTCCAAGCTCAATGCTGCTATAACCTAACGTCACATGCACGCATCTATCATGCATAAGCTTATAGAAAGCTCAGAGGATGGTGTAAGTGTGTGCACAAGGTAAGTGTCAAGTATTCAATACAATGCCATAATCATACAATATTGGAAATACTGGTAAGATCATGAATCGTACGATATTAGAGTAAGCAGAAATATTGTCAAGTCCATGAGTCATATAATATCAAAGTACACAATACAGATCAGCTATGCATATAAGGAGTCATAAAGAGCCAAATATCAGATGTCAATGATGCAATGCAATATATAATTCCTGATGAGTTCACGAATACCGTCAACCGTATATAAGCCATATAAGTGTAGAAACATGGCAACCCAAAATATCATATGCCTGCGGATGTAATGCAATATGCAAAGCGAATGAAATGACCAAGCTAGAGTGTGAAGTAGGGATGATAGTATGTAGTATTGCAGGCTACGGGGTCCATCACAAGGGACTTCTATCCAAACCAGTCCCATACTTAAATTTGGATAATCAGACTCAATGTGATAAACTCCTGATCTCAAGTTAGTCACGCGCCCCAACCGAAATCTTGGCCATTACGAATGTACACGTAATAAATAGTTGCGCACCACCAACCTGAGTGGATAGTGAATGAATGAATGAATGAGTATACAAGTCCTACTCAATAAGTCTACATAACAATACCATACATCTTTGGGATCATCACCAGGGTCTAGTACACTCTAGCCAGCTTACCGCCCCATCAAGTGCATAATACAACTGGGTAAGTGAATGAGACCTCACTACCCGCCTACCAATATCAGCCCGACTCATCGATAGTGAACCCATTTATGAGCTGGTCAGACTCAGCCTAATATTGTCTACTCCCTCAGGCAGGTAAGGCCACACCCCCTCCCAACCGACCATGGGACAGTGGGAGACGCAGCCTACTGGTATACGACCCTCATGCGCTCATATATATCCACTTGGTCTAAACGTTGGAGTGTCCTCTAGTACCAAGAGGGTTTAGGGATTTTCACCAAGGGCCATCTATGACAGCTCGATGCTAGTAACAGATTTCTAGTGTCCCATTTGGCCATCCATGATATGCCTGTGGAGGCTACGGCCCTAATGTCATTAGGGAGTATGGTAATCATAATCACACAATGCGAGATGCATGAGTCACACAGTCCAATCATGCACCAATCTTACGTATACCGTGTGCTCATGTGGGGCACTCCGCCTATCAAGGAGTCCCATAATAATTTACCCAATGACATATGCAATGGTCAATCACATCTCATAATAAACATGCAAATGATGTGTATGGGTATGTATCATGATGCTATGCTATCACATACTCATAATCGGTATCAACAACCGGCACCGATAATTAGCATCGATAATCGGCCTTGACAATTGGAATCCGCCTCAAGGATCGGCCGAACAAGGCCTAAGGGAAGGTCACAATGTGGACATTAAATCATCATTGCCCATCAATGTGGCCATTTAACCAACATTTCTCCCAAGGAGTGGCCCACATAGAGCCAAACGTATAGTGGGCCCATGGCCTCACACAATGGCCTAATATACATCACCATGGGCCATGACCCATGGTCCTTAAATACATCATAATGGGCTATGACCCATGGGCCTCAATATACATCATAATGGGCCGTAACCCATAGGCCTCAATAAATATCACAATGGGCCTCAACCCATGGGCCCCAAATACATCTCAATGGGCCTTAACCCATGGGCCCCAAATATATCACAACAGGCCTCAACCCATGGGTCCCGAATACATCATATTGGGCCTTAACCCATGGACCCCAAATATATCACAATAGGCCTCAACCCATGGGTCCCGAATACATCATATTGGGCCTTAATAAATGGGCCACAAATACATCATATTGGGCCTCTCAAATACAACAAGTGAGCCACACTACTTTGGGCGCACCATCTACACCGTTCATTTATTTTTAGAAGTAATTTTAAAGTATTAAAAAAATGAATCATATCAAAAGATCATCTGGACCATACCACAAATAACAGTGGAGATAATGATCAAATGGTTAGTTGGACCACATCACAAATAGCAGTGGAGACAGTGATTTCCACTGTATAAAAATTTCACAGGGGGCCATCATAACATGTATTTACCATCCAGTCTGTTCATAAGGTCACAAGGACTTGAACCAATATGAAAAATAAATATCATCTTGGTCTAGAACTTCTGTGACCCAAAAGAGTGTCAATGGTAGACATCCAATCCCACTGTTTTGGCAGTGTGGTCCACTAGATAACTAGATCTTATCATTCTTTTTCTCATGCCATAAAATTATCTCTAAAAAATGGTTAGACAGTGTAGATACATCACATGCATCATGGTAGGTCACTGCATGGACAGTGCAGATATAAAACATTAAGGTGGGCCATACATGGCATTGTCCAAATGGACGGTGCTGATGAAACACGTAGTTCAAGGTGGGGTCTACGAGCATGGCCCACCTAAGATGAGCACATCAATGGATGGGCAGTTGATATACAATACATACAACCAAGGTGGGACCCACAGAACTTGCTGACGTCAGTCTAGCAGCTATATTGCTGCTGGACGGACGGTGAAGACAAGCACATATATCATGGTGTGGTGCCACGTGGGTGGCCCACCAACATCCAACCCTCGTCCAACAGATGATGGATGGTTGGAATAAACACATGCATCAGGCGTGGGGTCCATGTTTGTGGCCCACCAGAGAGAGCTCACCATTTCGATGGATGGCTAGGATATAATACATATCTCATGGGGGGGTCCACGTCCAGTGGACTAGACGGTGTGGACTGCCACACATGCAATAGGCCCCACCATCTAGCATCACACAGACGGTGAGATAAGAGCCATATATCATGGCTGGCCCACAACAAGTGGGTTCCCACATGGGGCGACCATATATGTATATAACATATGTACATATATTATTATAATATTATATTATATGTATGTATGTATATATATATACACACATTCTAAGCAGTAGCAATGTCCAGGCCCGAGACAGCCTGGATGAATCCATACATAAAGGTACGGCCCCACACGTGGGGTGGGTCCCACCACAAAATCACATGGGCCCCAAGGAATTTGCTGACGTTACAGTAGTGGGACCTACAGAGCTTGACAGCGTCAATACACCAGCTATATAATTGGTGTGAGATACCCAGCCAATCCACTTTCAAGGTGGGGTCCATCTCTTAGAGAGCGTGGATCAAGGTGGGCCATACAATCATCATCATCATTAAGAATAAGAGAGAGAGAGAGGTGATGTAGTTGAGGGACCCTGCCATTATGGGCCCTCCCTATACAATGCATACATCGAGATGGGTCCCACCATATGTGGGCCCTCAAATCATTAAATCCAAACCAAAAATCACCCACCGTTAGATCTTCTTGGACTTCTTCTTCCACCAATGCATTATAGAGCTCCAATGGATGAGATTCAACGGTTGAGATGAAGCTTAGATGGTGGAGATGGGAGGTAGGAAGGTGGGCCACACCAAGCTCTCTCATGGAGGTTAGGACGTGGGTTGCCTGGAGAATGAGAGAGAGAGAGAGATGAGAGAGAGAGGTTGTCAGAGAGAAAGGGATGGGGTGTGATGGGTGAGCGAGTGATGGGTGTACTTTGTTGTAAGAGAAAGTTGACTTTGGGGTGGGTGGTTGTACTTGGGGATGGGTATGAGTGATGGGAGTGATGTGTACTTGATTGATGTGATTGATGTGATTGATGTGATGTTCTCTTGGGTTTTGTAATTGCGCAACATTTTTTCTTGAACTGAATGCGGGCCCACATCTCCTGGCCCGAGTATCGCCTCGGCGTGCGAGATGTGGCATTGGAGCCGTGGCGACGACACGATCGCAAGGGTACAAGTCTCGGGTCGAGTCGACTCTGGAATACGAGACATGACTCAGGATCGTGTGTAAATACCGATAACAGTTCGCAGGTCACCAAAATTCGATCGAGAGGACCGCAGAGTCCTACGGAATAGTACGGGCTAGGATACGGGTCTTACAACCTTAATGATCAAATAGTGAGAGATGATGGAATTCATCCAGGACTTTGATATCCAGCTCACTCTCAATGAGCCAGATGCTTACGTGGTCCTTTTAACTGCAGAACCGACCTTAGTCCGCCAAGTAATCTTTGCTCAAGGCTAGGACAAATGGCTTAGTAAGATGAAGGAGAGGTGTAAAAATGAAAGAATACCCAACTGGAGGGTTAGAAACAATGGCAGCCTCAAATATCAGGGGTGAGTTTGTGTGCCCAACAATGCAGACCTGAGAAGAGAAGTGATGGTAGAAGCACATCATTCCAGACTAGTTATACACTCGAGTAGTATTAAGATGTATAATGATGTGAAGAGGTAGTATTGGTGGAGCAACATGAAGAGGGACATAATAGGCTTTGTGGCGAGATGTATGGTGTGTCAGAAGATAAAGGCCAAGCATCGCAAACCTACAGGCCTCCTTCAACCCCTACCACTAGCAGAATGGAAGTGGGACAACATCTCTATGGATTTCATATCTGGACTTCCTATAGCTCAGAGGAAGCACGACTCGATTTGGGTCATTATGGATAGGCTAATAAAATCTACCCGATTCCTTCCCATCCGCATGACAGATTCGACCGATGATCTGGCAAGGCTATACATTCGTGAAGTTGTTCGATCTTACAGGGATCCTCGAGAAATCATATTAGACCGAGACTCTCAGTTTACTTCAACTTTTTGGAAAAGATTGTAGGAAGAGCTGGTCACAGAACTCAAGTTTAGCACGACCTTTCATCCCCATATAGACGACAAACAAAAAGGGTGAATTAGATTCTTGAAGATATGTTGAGAGCATGTGTTATGGACCTCAAGGGGAACTGGGACGACCACTTGGCTCTTGTAGAGTTCACATACAATAACAGCTTTCAGTTCAGCATAGGCATGGCACCTTAGGAAGCTCTATATGGTCGCACCTGTCGAGCTCCTCAGTGCTCGGTAAAAGTAGGAGAAAGAAGCTTGTTAGGGCCCGAACTCATCCAAGTTACCACTCAAGTGATCAATGTTATTCAGAAACAACTGCGCGCTGCCCAGAGCAGACAGAAGAGTTATGCAGATAATCACCATCACGACTTGGAGTGTGCAGCAAGCGATCATGTGTTCCTGAAGGTTTCGCCTATGATGGGCTTGATGAGATTTGGGCATAAAGGAAAGATAACACCTCATTTTATCAGACCTTTTGAGATCTTGGATCGTGTAGGAGTCGTAACAGACCGCCTAACACTGCCTACTGCGCTAGGTAACATCCACAACGTCTTTCACATATCCATGTTGAAGAAGTACATGCCAGACGAGTCTTATACCATTAGTTGGGAGTAGGTTGAGCTAACAGATGACGCTTCCTACACTAAGGTACCTATCTGCATCCTGGACCACAAAAAGCAAGTCCTACGAACAAAGACGATATCGCTAGTTACGGTCCTTTGGTCGCATCACGGAGAAGAAGCACTACACCAAAACAATGAAAAAAGGACAGCTGAAAACCGTCTCAAATCTTAATAAATGATGGTTTTGAACCGTCGCATGGGCCGTCCTATTTTGCTTCATCGTATTAGTTAAAGGATGGTCATGGACCGTCATTAAAGATTAACATTAAAAGGATGGTCATGGACCGTCATTAAAGGTGGACAATAAAAGGACTGTTATGGACAATCTCTAATGTTAGATGGTTACAAATCGTCTAAAACACAGACGGTCTGTGGCCGTCGTTAATGTGCATTTAACGTCTTTAAAAAAAGGACGGTTATGGACCGTCTCGGATTTTAATATTTTAGAAAAATATGAACGACCTAAAGCCATCCGAAAATTTCTTGCATTAGAAGAAGAAAAATTAGCAACAATTTTCTTTTTGTGTCTCTTTCATCTACTAAAAAAATATTCAACCAACAAAACATGGCTATAATTCAGAATTAAGAAGAATTGTTAAGCTTAAATAAAAGCTTCATTTAAGTAGAAAGGAAATAATAAAGAAAAGTATTCCAATTCAAGTTACTAGAAACAACAACAAAAATTAAAGCTTTGTAAAAAGAGGCATGTGTTAAAGGGATACCTCGTTGATTCTCATGCATAAGAGTCTAATGATGATGAGAACAAGAATTGCAACACAAGGGTCCATAAATACGGCAATGTTATCATGAAAAGAAATAGGATAATATTAGATGTTAATGCACTGGGTCAAATTAAACCATTAATGTATTTGATCAAATTGCACATAAAGTTTGGATTAGAGCTACAGTTTAGCAAAGGTTTGCACAGCCATACATGAATGATAAGGAAGCTTAGAAGAACTCAAAAACTAATCAAGCCCTTTTATTTTCCTTTGCAACAGAATATATACAATCTTATGAAAACTAATCAATGAATTAAAAGAGGGTTCGAAAAAAATAGAAAGAACAGTATTTATTTAATGAGATAGCCTTCACGGTTTACAAACTTCTAATATAATGACATTATAAAATATAGTAGCATAAAACAAAAGGCTATTAAATTCATGGGTTCTATGATCCACGTGAATTTGCAACCATGAAGCGTTTCTGAAGTTTTAGAAATTTATTTTCATGATATTGACAAACTAGCAAGTGTTTAGCCAAATCAACTTTTAGCATTTCCATAGCCAAAAGTCAAATCCATGGCAGCTTCCATAACCCATTATAGACCTCTAAATCACTAGCCACATCTGTCTTACTCCCAACACTACAAGCTAAAAAGGTTAAAAACTGAGGTTAAAGCCTTTAGCATCAGTTTTGCCACAGAGGTTGGAACTCCCATGGCTAAAGGCTTTATCCTCGGTTTTAGCAACCGAAGTTAAAATGACTTTTATATCCTTAGTTCTTTAACTGAAGCGAAAAGAACCTTTTTAGCTTCAGTTGTCTCGAAATGAGGCTAAATCAAAATTTTAGCCTCTGTTGTTTCCAACCAATACTAAATATAAATTTTAGCCTCAGTTGCCTCTAACCAAAGCTAAATTTATTTTTAACCTTGGTTCTCAACAATCGAGGCTAAAGCCTTAAGCCATGGGAGTTGTAGACACAATTTGGATGACTGGGGCTAAGTATAAATTTAGCTCTATTGGCATCAACTGAGGTTAAATTCAATTTTTAACCTCAATTCTCAACAATTAAGGTTAAATTATTTATTTTGATCCATTCATAAACCTATGCATAATCATTCATTCAATCAATCAAATATAATCATTCATTTTAATCTATTGCCATGATACCAATAAAAAAAAGTTTTCCATTCATAAAAGCACAATACTAATAAAAAAGTTATTTGCAGTTGCATTCTCTGGAGTACCATAACTAACCTACCGGCCTTCATTTTCAAACTAATCAATGGAAAGCTGCCTCACCATACCACCCAAAGTTCCCCCCTTTACAGCAACAACCTGCAAATAATTTATAAGAAAATTGAGTGATTTCAGAGTCAACATACAGGAATAGAAGCAACTTCATGTTAGTAACTTAAAATAGATTCAAATAGGCAGTATTTAACTACTGACAGCTCTGTGATGCACCCAGACACCAGATGGTGGGACGTTATTTATCAACAATGAATGGTTGATGTAACACTTTGGACATTGGCCACAATGATCAACTGAGAACTAGTTTTCACCAGATTGGATTAAACTGTGACATTATCACTATCATATAATAAAAAGCACTCTAACTTTTCAAAATAAGAGTTTAATCTAGGAAAATCACTAGTTTGAGTCCAGTTTGAATTGTCTTTGTTATCTTAAATCATATAATATGAATTATTTCATCTAGTCAAGACTGGTTGCAGTTCAAAACTTGTCACACCCCAAACTCAGAAACCGGGCTCACAAAATTCCCGATCGCCGAATCTGGTGGCGACAGCCTCCTTAGTACCCCACTTTCGGCTCCTAGCGCCCATACGCCAGGTTTTGATCCTAGGATCCTACGAGGAAGATTTTCAACATGAATTTGATTCATAATGAGCATAACCAAGCATAACCCACAAACAACAACTGACAATTCCATCACATTTTCACTATGAATAAAAACTTACAAGTACAATGCGGAAAGGGAAATATAAAGATAATAGACAAAAGCTCTAAGAGGATCTACTATGCGCTCATGCCTCAGCACTGCTATGGTCCAACGTCACTTACATGCAATGGTCGTGCATAAGTTTACGAAAAGTTTAGAGGGTGGTGAAAGTGTGTGCGCAATGTAATGATATAATTATGCAATATTAGAGTAATGCGAAATATGCTGATGAATCCATGAATACTATTGGACGTACCAAGGCTATGCAATGCAAGGCATGAATGATGTCGGCCATACCAAGGCCATACGATGCGAGATACAACTCAAGCATACCAATCCTCATCTGAGTCCACATATCAATACAACTCAACTCTGGAATATCACCGTGGTCTAGTACACTTCAAACCGATTGCTGCCCCATCGTGTGCAACAAGGTGAGTGGAAGAGACCTCACTATCCACCTGCCAATATCCGGCCCAGCTCGTCAATAGTGGACCCATTCCTCGAGCTAGTCAAACTCAGCCTAGCTTTGCCCCCTCCTCTCAGGTGGGTAAGGCTGCACCCCCTTCTAACTGACCATGACACAGTGGAAAGCGTGGCCTTCTAGTATTCGGCACTCAGTGCTCATGCATCCACTTGATCTAAATGTTGAAACAACCTCCTGGTACCATAAGGGTTTAGAGAATTTCACCCACAGACATCTATAGCACCCCATGTAGAATAAGATTTCTGGTGTCCAATTCTACCAACCACGATACACCTATGGAGGCTACGGCCCTGATGCCACTATGGTGTACAGTAGTGTTGAGGGTTGTGCAAAAATAATTGGGGTGCTATAGACAGTAGAAAGTTCATTGTGTGCAAATCATTGTCCTCAAAAAGTGCATTGTGTGGAAATGGGCGTTGTGCAAAAATGAGGGTTGTGTGGAAATGAACCTTGAGCGCAGATGACCGCATAGTGAAATCCACATAAAGGGCTCCGCACAATGAAATCCGCATAAAGGACTCCACACAATGAAATCCGCATAAAGGACTCCGCACAGAAAAGGCCACACAAAAGACTCCGCACAATGAAGGTCACACAAAGGATTCCACATAGTGACTACGTGGCGTGTTCGCACATCCGAGAAGCCTATAAATACCCCCGACTAGTCAGTAAGGAGTCATTAGCAACTAATCAAGGAGAATAAGTTCCGAGAGAAAGAGGTAGAGTCCACACCCATTGTGCGAGACAGGTGTTGTGCGGTGCACAACACCATTGGCACACAACAAGTGTGAGCACATAAATACAGTGCGCAACACCGTGAACGCACAAAGCCAACGCACAACACCGTGAGTGACAAAGCCAGCGCGCAAAACCATGAGCGCACAATGTTAGTAGGCGCATAATACTGCTAGCCAGTGCATAGTAGCCTAAAAAATATGATACGGCCGAGTGCACAGCGGTGTTCAGTGCACAACAGTCTACAATAACGATGTGCACAATAGAACTATCTTAGGGCCTTATTCCGTCGTAATTAGGGCAAAATTTAATTAAGTACTAAACTAAATGGTAGACGGAATTGGCTTGAACCACTTTATATACAAACTACAGGACCCAAAACAATTAAAATCACTAACTTAACATTACTTAAAAACCTAGGAGCAACCTCAAAACCCAGTTGCTCTCGGGAGCACACTGAAACTCCGTATCAGGCCTCAACCATGCGTCGAAAGTCCGATTACCGCGAAACTATAAGGTTATGAACACATTATTGGACTTGACAACCAACGAAAGAATCGAGCCCAAACAGTATCCAGAACCGCATAACTTGAGCCCTGAGCGAAGTGTGTGAGAAATGTGAATATCTTTAGAAAATGAACCAGAACTTAAGTGAATTAGGCCGTTCGCTTGCAGGCTAAATTTAAAGTTTCAGACCATCAGATTCTGACCCAACTACACCTGGATTAGGGCAATTTCCCTACACTTATCGGTATGCTTGTGGCCCTGACGAGTAACGACGACCGTTGATCTGATACAGGTCCTTTACGGCCAATCCGTTTGTTAGATCGCACCATAAACATAGTCCTAGGGTAGATCCATCATCAGAGAACTTGCCCTATGATGTACGTGAGAAATGGACCTTCCTAGGGGTCCCGTTTGCCCGAAACAAACGTCTTTTGGCTGTAACCTAAGTTTACCATGGCCATAGGGCCATTGACATCAATTCTAGGCCTATATAAGGCCCTTAAACCACCTCTTCTCTCCCTCATACGAATTTCCTAAAAACCCTAGGAGAGAGAGAGAGAGTGAGAGAGAAGGAGAAAAGTGGAAGGAAGGAAGAAGGATTCTTGGAGATAGTTGTTGGGATCTTTTCCCACAACTCCTCACACCGATTCACCTCTCTACTACGCTACTTAACTTGTTTTGATTTTGATTTGGATAAGAAATCATAACCCTAATTATGTTTTAAGAATCCGAATAGAGGAATCGATCAAATAGTTAACCCCTTTCGTGATTTCGGTAGCCGCTGTTCTGTAAATGGAAGTGTAGGTTTCGAACCGAGTTCGAAACGAGTAAACAGACGAAAGGTGCGGACTATAAATGTTTAAGTTATGATTTTTAAGGCTTTCAATGCTAGCTAATGATTTATGCCTGACTTGATTGCTGCCATATGATCTTAGTTACGATGTATTCGATAATTTATACATATGTGTGAACTATGTGAATATATGATGCATTCCATGTGTTTGTTGAAATGTTCGAATGAATATGAAATCATGATTTGTGATTTCCATGACTATTAACCTAGAATACATGATTTATTGTATGTAGGACAACTCCTTTGTGAAAGGATTTGCCATAATATATGTTATAACTAATTTAGTTCATATATGTGGTAATGTGTAGTCTAAGTGTTTGATAAAATGTCTGAATGAGAAATTGTCCGATGAATTGTATTTATTAAGGGCGTTGAGATAGGATTCTCAACTACCTTATCTAGATGTATAATTTCCTTCATGTAGTCTTAATTTCAACTACGTGATTTATGTATAAAATGCATATGTATAATAATATGTTCTATGTGTTTGATAAAATGTATGAATGAGATATTGTTTGATGAATTGTATTTAATAAGGGTGTTGAGATAGAATTCTCAATTACCTTATCTATATGTATAAGTTCCTTCTTGTAATCTTAATTTTAACTATGCAATTTATGGATGAATTGAAATATTCGGTAGCATGTTCAATATGTTGATAAAATGCTTAAATCAGTGTTGTACTTGGATTATTTGTTAAATGCCAATATGATTATCACATGTCTTCACATGCTGCATTTGAGTATGATTGGGACTACTACGTAGTCCAGGCAATTGGTAATAATTCCTATTGACGTGGTCGAAATAGTCTCACCATATTTGATGCGTTCGGTGAATTTGAGTCATACAATGATTGTCGACAATGGTTAGGCCACGTTGAGTGCTTATGCACTCCATGTCGATTGATTCAGCGTACGCTCATACCAGTCGAACGTGTTTAATAAACCGATTGACCTATTGTGTGTTTACCATATATGGACACTACTGCTTAAATCTAAGGTACCACTTACCAATGTAAAGCCTGTCCAACCATGGTACCACGATCCGCTATGAATCATGAGCCGGGCATGGTGGTATGGGACACCATGGTCGAGCTGTCAGCCTACGCTGGGGTGACGAGCCTCTCCGTAGTGACCAGTAAGTAACCCAAACTCGTGAGCCTAATACGGTGGTATGGGACACTGTATTCGAGTTGTCGGCCTACACCGACGCAGCCTGGATGCGATCCTAGCATGGGTTGGGGCGTACCTTCTAATTTAGACCCCCTTTGAAAATAGCACTCCAGTTGGTAAGGCATTGGTGGAGTGACCTCGAGTATAATCAATTGAACTTACCTATCCACTGCTTTCATTAGGGGTGGTGCCCTACAACTTGCCTATCGTATGTGATTAACTAGGATTGATGACCCTAGATGGATCATCATTTGGGTAAATGATATAAAGGGAGGTACCTTAGCTTCCCGAATCTGTTGTATGAATAAGCCTAACTAAGTACTTTGCTAACACTATCATGCACCGCACTGCATATGCTTTAGCGAGGAAGTGCACAGTGGGAGTTGTCATGCGCGACCGTAAGCTGGTGTCGCTGAGGGAGTGCAGGCAAGGGCATGCATCATTACAGCATACCATTCCTGCATTAATAAGAGTACTTAGGAAATTATTGTTGTATTACTTTATCATTACTACTTGACTGAATTGAAAACATGTTAACCTTTACTTTATAGTTCCACTAAATTAGTTACTCATTCCCACCTGGGATGGTGTTTTAAAACACCAACCAGACTATGGTTTAGATGTAGGTACTGACAGAATCTATGCAACTGAAATGGATGTCATGGACGAGGAGGAGGAATTCTCCCATGTTCAGCTATCAGGCGGGTCTTCGTAGACCTTGTTCTGATTCTATGAGATTATAGGGTTACATGGATTAGTTGGACAGTTACACCTTGATATTTGTAAATTTTGGAATCATACATGTACGTATTCAACCCTATGACATTATCATACTCTGGAGGCAGATAACCGCTTACTTATCTCAATACATATATTTCAGTCTTCCACATGCCTAATTACATTAACTCTAGAGTATGATATGCTGATTTAGTATAATCCCACTCATGTTTAAATGTATTAATATAGACAACATTTAAGCATCATTATCTATGTTGCATAAGTGATGCATTAGAACTCGGGAGTTGAGCTTTGCTTGACCCCTGATTTTCAGGGCGTTACACAAGGACCCGGAACGTCCCTATGGTAGGAGCGAGTTCACCACTGAGAAGAGCTAGGGGGCCGGTAATGCGAAATACAACTAGGAAACATCCTGAACTTGCTCCACCGGCAATCTACCTTACACAGGCAATGATTCCTCTAGCCGCACAAGATTTCCCTACCTTGCTTGTTGGGAATTCTTGGTGGACAAGATAGCAAAAAGGAAAGGCTTTATTGGTAAGTTCACCAATCTCTATGTCTTCCCAATCGGCCAGTCACTCCAGAAATACACAAAGATCATATGAGTCTCCCCTTTCGGCGACTCCTATCATGTCTCATTAGAGATTGACTATAGCTTCATCAGGAAGTGGGGAAGCTACAATGCACATGGCTAGAACAGATCAGGGGACTGACAACCACGGAAGACCATATGAATGAAATGGCGCAAGCGCAAAGAACGTTAATGGAACCATGCAGGAATCTCAGAGAGGCTCTGACAACTCTCACGCATAATGTAGCCCAGGTAGCAGCTCCTCCAATGATGGGCACGATCAACGGATAAGAACATCAACTTGAAGGTTTCCAAACATAGGGGACAGGATCTCTTGGATTTGCCTCGACAATAAGAACTATAACCCAAGAGGAAGTACGACAAGTTGTTGAGGAAGCCATTAGGGTGGAAAGGGAACGCGAAAATGTTGGTCGATTCAGATACCGAACACTATACCCATGGGAAGTAGAAGATGTCACGTTCCCGGTTAACTTCAAGCACCTGGATTTTCAAAAGTTCAATGGAGAGAGATCGTCGGAGGAGCATTTGATGCACTTTATTACCATCATGGAGAATTTCTCCATGATACCATAGTACTACCTACATTTGTTTGGATCGTCCCTGATGAGTAAAGCGTTCCGATGGTATTCTAGTCTGACTCTAGGATCGATATGCACATGGGAGCAAATGCAGGATGCCTTTATGTCAAACTTTTTCTCCTCAGAGTGCGATGTTAACATCATAGAGTTAGCTTCGGTACGGCAAAGAGAAGGGGAACCAATGGAGAAGTTTATAGATAGATGGAAGACACTAGGAGCCTCATGCAGGCAGTTACCGAAAGAAAAGGAACAAGTTAAGATGTGCCTAAATTCAATGGAAACAGGAATTATGTTCAGTCTTACTAGAACTGATATTAAGACTTTCCATTACTTGGCCACCAAAGCCCATGCCTTAGAGCTGATCACTCAAAAAATGCCAGTGTTTCATTATGAAACGACCAAAAGGGGACCCAGTAGATTAATCGCAAATACTGTGGATCACGATAAAAGGAGTTAAGAAATAAGAGGTTCAGGAGAAAAAAGGACAAAACAGAAGGAAGAATCAAATCCCCATAGAAGCAGGTTCACCGGGAAATGGCCCAGATCACTTAATTCTCATGAAGGGTTTGCATTTGACAGGGAAGACATTCTCCCTATGATGAATTAGTTGTTGAAAGCCGGTACGATAGAATTACCCGCGTCCAAGCGCCCTGAAGATGCAGGAAGATCAAGAGAAAGAGATTTTTACCGTTACCATCGTCTGGTAGGACATCCGATAGAAAATTGCTATACATTAAAGTGCATAATATAAAGAACGATAAACATGGGTGAAATAGTGATTGGAAAAGAAAAAGAAAGGGACACGAAGGCGATGGTGAACGCGTTGACAATTCGGGAGAGTGCTTATGAAAGAGCAAAGAAAGAAAATCATAAGATGACAAGGAAAGCCGTGGTAATTACACTACGATCAGGAAAAAGAATGGTAAGTCCCCCAAGGTAGAAAGTCGAAATGATAAGAACTGAGGTCATCAAGGACAAATACAATAGTGATAAGAAAGAAGAGAGGAATGAAGCAGCAAAAGTGAATTATGATTTCGTGAATCATTTGAAGGGTATATTAGCTTGGTTAAGCATTTACGACGTGTTAAAATTATCAGAAGATTTCATGCAAAGTCTGATTTAAGCACTATCCGATCACAGTGTCAGAGAAACATTGTTGGTGGAAATGAAAAATGAAGAACGCAAAGAGCAGGAAGACTGTATGCCAGTAGTCTCCTTCTGTGATGATGATCTAGCTTGTGATGCAGGGCATAATAGGTCATTGATGATAATAGGCCATATTTGTGGCAAAGAAGTAAAAAGGATTATGCTCAATAATGGATCCGCGGTAAACCTGTTACCGTTAACAATGCTAAATAAATTGGGTTACCATCGTTCCGATCTGCGCCCTAGTGGAATGATGATACAGGGCTTTAATTAAGATGGGCAACGTGCAGTCGGCAAAATTACGATGACATTAGAAATAGGAGACTTAACTACTGATGTCGTTTGTCATGTGATTAGTGCGGTCATGACATATAATCTTCTCTTGGGAAGACCATGGATACATCAATATGGTATCATACCTTCTACCCTTCATCAATGCTTCAAATATTATAGGAATGGAATACATTATAAGGTAATGGCCGATGCAAGACCATACACGGAAGCTGAAGCCTTCTTTGCAGATGCCAGTTACTATGACGGATTTGCCAGAGGGGAAGAGAAAAAGAATGATAAAGGGAAAACCCTGAAAAATGCTCATGTGAAAGCCATAAAAGGAGAATCCAAAAAGGCAGGATCATCTGAAATTCCAGAGGCAAAGAAGAAGTTCTATTTTGTGTCGAAACATCTGAGATAGCCAGGATAACTGCCCTTAACATTACTATCGCGTAAAGAGTTTAAAATCCTACAGTCAAACTATACAGTACCATTGCCATATGCCGAAAGAAACAAGTCGTTCCCAGCTATTCCGGGAAAGTTCCATGTCGTAGCCAATGAAAAATACCCAGAGCCGATTGAATTGTATGCCTCTTTGGAAGAAAAGATGGAAGCAAGGGCTGAGAATAATATGTACCACGACAACTTGACGTCTTGCGATCTCGAGAAAGGAATGGGCTTCAATGATGATGAACCGACCAGCTTAAATCATGGGAAAGGAATTCAGGTCCCTATTGGAGTAGGGCAGAAGAAAAGAGAAAAATTTTAAGGATTGGGGGCAGAGTCTTCAGTAAACATGGTCATAGTCGATCAGGTATCAGAGGTAGATCTTGAAGTAGTCAAACACCTTGAGACAGCTCCGAAGCAGATAGAAGAGAGGGGGCAGCCGACGATCGACAGTTTACGAGAGGTAAATTTAGGCACAGAAAAAGAATCGAGAAATACATTTATAAGCGCTGGTCTGCCTGAACAAGAAGCCGAAGAATACACCTGATTGCTGAAAGAAAATAAAGATGTTTTCGCATGGACATATGCTAAAATGCCAGGTTTGGAACCTTCGGTAGTAGTGCAACGATTAAATATTTCTAAGGATAAAAGACCGATCAAGCAAGCCCAAAGGCGATTTCATCCAGATTTGGTCCCTTTGATAGAAGAAGTGTAACGCCCTAAAATTCGGGTGTCGAGCATAACTCAGCTCCCGAGTTCCAAAACATCACTTATGCAATATAATTAATGAGAGATGTATGTTGACTGTATTAGTGTATAAAACATGGAATAGATTAAGCCAAAACACAGATATGATTCAGGGACAAGTGAATAAAGCAAGCGGAAGACTTATCGTAAAATATGTGTATAAGTGTAAATCCCTGAATTACATATACAAGCCAAATCGTAGGAAAGTGTTATGTAACAAAATTCGAGTATAAATTACATCATTTCAGTTCCAAAAATATAACCCCAGAGATCCCGCGCAACAGACCGAGGCTCGCTAGAACCCGTCTGAAAACTGCATATAGGAGAAGGCAGCCTCGTCGTCATCCAGCTCCCGCTCTGCCTCAGACGTCGCATCCACATCTGCAACATCAGAGCCTAAGACAGAGTCTGGTGGGTGTTTAACACCGCCCCAGAAACGTGGGAGTGAGTGATCAACTCAGTGGAACAATAAGGCACTGGTTAACATGTTATCAGTTCAATCAAACAGTAATGATAAAGCAGGACAATTAAATAAATTCTAAGTACTCTTGTTAATGCAAGGATGAATGCAATATGATGCGTGCCCTCACGCGTACACCCTCAGCGTCTTCATCTTACGTTACGCATGACATCGCCTCAAAGTGCGCCACATCTACAAAGCACATGCAAATGCGGTGCATGGATATGATTACCAAGTTGTTATTAGTCCATTTCACACAGCAGGATTGGGAAGCTAAGATACCTTCCTCATATCACCATCCAAACAGTGATCCATACTAGGGTCGTCAATCCTAGACATCTCATACGATCATATAGTTGAGGTCGTAGCAAAGGGCTCATCACCAATCAATGCACGCCTTTCATGCCCTTACTACCACAGATCGGCTCGTCACCTCCTTGCGGTATCCAGGTATGCTCGAGGTCACTACAAAGGGCTCGTCACCAATCAATGTAGGCCGACAGCACGAATATAGTGTCCCATACCACCATAATTGGCTCACGAGTTTAATTGCTCATTGGTCACTACGGGGAGGCTCGTCACCCCAGCGTAGGCCGACAGCTCGACCACGGTGTCCCATACCACCATGTCCGGCTCATGAGTCTTAGCGGATCAAGTACCATAGTTAATAGGATTTCACTGGTAAGTTCGGTACCCTAGATTCAAGCAGTAGCGTCCATACATGGTTAACATACAACGGACAATCGGGTTACTTGACGAACTCGACTAGCACGAGCGCACGTTGAGTTGAGCGACATAGAGTGCGCAAACACTCTGCGTGGCCAAACCACTGCCGACAACTCTAATACGGCTCGGGTTCGTCTAATACGTCCCACGTGGCGAAAGCAATCTCAACCACGAACGTAGGGTCAATTACCGATTTCCTGGACTAAAGCATAGTCCCAAACATCTTACACTACTACAGATAATCATATGGAAAGTAAAACAGTAATGGAACAATAACTCAAATCATGGTACATACGCATCTGAAGAATATCAACTTAACATAAATGTAAGCATAGGAGATGCTTGAATTTAAATAACTTGGAATGTAACTTGCATAAAGGAAATCATGCGCATCAATAGGAGTATTGAGAATCACTTCTCAACGCCCGCAATAAGTGTAATAAGTTACACTTAGATCATTCATGCATTTCTACAAACACTTAGCATACATGGAAACAACATACATGACGTATGTTGGAATACATGCACTTAGACAATTCCTTTTACCAAGGAGTTATCATACATGCATCTAGCATACATACATGACCAATAATCATGGCAAACATAAGTGCATAATTTATACGTATACGGTACTTTATAAATACACCTAGAATACACAACTCTCAATATAGCACATGCATATCAGGAAAGCAATGTAAACATGACATTTGACATGTGAAATCTCATCCATAACAAGAATAAATCACTAACTGGGATTGAAAGCCTTGAAAACCATAACCTATACACTTAAAGTCCGCACCTTAAGCGAAGAAAGAACCACCGAACTGATTTAGACGAGTTGTCTTTGTCAACGGCGATAGGATACCCTAAAATAAGGATAGAAATGAGATACAACAACTCCAAAACTAATCTAAGCTCTAACACAGGTTAGGGTTAGGTTAACTTACCCCAAAAGAACTCAAAACCGTCAGAAGAACGATCCAAAGTGAAGGTTTAAAGATGAAGCAGAACAAGGAAGAAACCAAGATGATTCACCAACTTATCTCTCTCACTTTCTCTCTCTTTTCCACTCTCTTTCCAAGCTAGGGTTAGAGAAAATCGTATGGAAAAGAGGGCTAGGGTTTAAGGACTATAAATAGGCCTTAGAATGATGGGAATAACCCCAGGGTCAAGGTATACTTAGGTTACAACCAAAGTAAGCCTTTCTCGATCCAACGAAGCACTTCTGGTGGGCCTATAACCACGAAAGGTCGGACTTAAGCTCCTTGACCATGGATCTAGGTCAAGCTGAGTTTTTGTACCGACCGGCTCTTCAGATCAGCCGTGGCGGACCACACTCAATTCAACGGTCACGGAATCTCGATCAGGTCCACAAGCACTAGGATATGCCTGGGCCAACTATCCTGATCAGAGGGTGAAATTGGGTCAGAATCCAACGGTCAGATAGCTTAAAATCATCGCGCAAGCGACACGACTCAGATTTCATAAAAAGCTTAATAAATTCCAACTGTTCTCACACTCTTCACTCCGAGCTCAAGCAAATCGACCCAGAACATCACATGGACTTGATTTTCGAGGAGATGGTCAAGCCCAACTCGGTGACCGCGACAGCCTAAGATCATTGCCATCGGACTTTCGACGCGCGGTCCAGGTCCGATCCAGATCTTCCAAAAATTCCCCAGAACAACTGGATTTAGCGATGGATCCCAGATTTCAGAGTAACGTAGCGCTCACTAATCTACACGTTTAGAGCCATGCAGATACAGTTTAAAGTGATTGATGCGAATTTCACAAGCAATCGAGTAAGGCGCTAATTACCCCAAAACAACTACTTAAGGAAAGATTAGCACAAAAATTCCAAGTTCGTTACAAGAAGAAGTGAGCACACTGATTAAAGTCAGATTCATCAGAGAGGTCAAATATCCGAAGTGGATATCGAATATTGTCCCAGTAAAAAAGAAAAGCTAACAAATCACGGTGTGCATAGATTTCAAGGACCTGAATGAGGCTTGCCCAAAGGATGAGTTTCCCCTCCAAATAACAAAACTATTGATTAACAGTACGGCGCAATACGCTGTCATGTCTTTCATGGATGGCTACAATGGTTTCAATCAACTTAGGATGGCTCCCGAGGATGAAGAAGCAATAGCTTTTAGGACCTCGTTAGGAATTTACTACTACAAAGTTATGTCATTTGGTCTTAAGAATGCTGAGGCAACATACCAAAGGGCAATGCAAAGTATCTTTCAAGATATGATGCACAAACATGTTGAATATTATGTTGATGACCTGGTGGTTAAGTCAATAATCATCAGGAACATCGCGAGCATTCATCATCGGTCTTCCGTCGGCTCAAAAAGAAGTAGCTAAAGATGAACTAGGCTAAATGTGCTTTTGGAGTGCTCTCAGGAAAGTTTCTCGACTTCGTCATTAGGCATAGGGATATCGAAACTGACCCAGGGAAAGTTAAGGCCATCCAAGATATGCCACCTCCAAAAACATTGAAGGAACTGAAGAGCTTGTAAGGGAAACTGGCGTATATTCGTCATTTTATTTCGAATCTGGTAGGAAGATGTCAGCCATTTTCCTATTTGATAAAGAAAGGAACAGAATTTGTGTGAGACAAAGCCTTTCAGAACGCGTTCGATTTGATAAAAGAATTACTGAGATAGCCTTCAGTATTAATAGCTCCTATTAAAGGAAGATTGGCCAAATGGATGTTGTTACTTTCGGAATACACCATTACCTATGAGCCGGCAAAAGCAGTAAAAGAACAAGCAGTGGCAGATTTCTTGGCAGGGCATCCCATAACAGGAAGTGAGACAATTTGCAATGATTTTCCCAATGAACAGGTAATGATGATTGAATCACAAGACCAATGGCAGATGTATTTCGATGGTGCTTCTCGAGCGTCAGGAGCCGGGGCAGGAGTCATTTTCATCACACCTCAGGGTGATTTATTAGCATATTCTTTCACATTGGGCACCGGTTGTATGAACAATGAAGCCGAATATCAAGCTCACATCATTGGAATGGAAATCGCCCATGAGAATAAAATAAAGACATTACATATTTTTGGGGATTACAAGCTAATTATAAATCAGCTAACGACTGAGTTTGAAATAAGAAAGCAAGAACTCTTGCCGTACTGTCGAAAAGCCCAGCAGTTACTAGAGCAATTTTACCATGTTAAAATTAAGCACGTACCTCAATCTAAAAATGCAAGGGCAGACGCTCTAGCTAGCATGGCGGCAGCCTTGTCCTATTCAAACTGAAGTCCACTTCAAGTGACTATAGAAGAAAGAAGATTCCTGCCCTCTCCTGAAGTTATCGAAGAGGTCGGTGAAACACTACCTATATCATATTTAGAGGTGACAACGGTGATTAGAGGCAACCATTCATACATTACCTCAAATATGATATCTTGCCTTAAGATCCAGCATAAAGGCAACAAATTAGACAGAGATTAAGCAAATTCATCATTTGTAGTGAAGTTCTCTATAGAAGATCTTACAACGGGAAGCTGGTACGGTGTCTTGATAAACAAGAAGCAGGTCAAATGTTATGAGAAGCTCATTCTGGAGAATGCGGGGCACACCAGGCTGAACAAAATTTATTTCATCGAATACATCAAATGGGGTATTACTGGCCTACAATGTTCAAAGATGCAATAGATTATGCAAAAAAGGTGCCACGATCGTCAGATCCATGGAGATGTCGTGCATGTTCCCCCCGAAGATCTCCATCAAACGGTCGCTTCTTGGCCTTTCACTGCCTAGGGACTTGATGTTATCGGGCCCATAAATCTACCTTCATCCAAGGGAAAACAATATATTCTGGTAGCAATAGACTACTTCTCTAAATGGACGGAAGCGATCACATTGCACAATATCAAAGAGAAAGATGTAGTCAATTTCATTCGACATGCGATAATATATCACCATGGCATCCTGAAGAAGATTGTTATCGATAATGGTACCCCCTTTAAGAACAGAGGCATGGAGAAATTGTGTCAAAAGTTTGGTAACCAACATTCATTTTCAACACCTTACTATCCACCGACAAATGGATTAGCAAAGGCATTTAGCAAAACAATTGTGAAAATACTGAAGAAGATGGTGACCGAAATAAGCGCGACTGGGATGAAAAGTTACAGGAAGCACTATGGGCGTATAGGACCACTCATCGAACGACAACAAGTGTGACACCGTATTCACTAGTTTATGGTGTAGAGGCGGTCATTCTGATTGAAATACAAGTCGCGTCACTCAGAGTAGCAGTGCATCAGTCAATTACAGATGATGAAAATGTAAAGATAAGACTGAAAGAACTGGATCTACTCGATGAGAAGCGTCTGGTTAGCCCAACAGTGATTACAGTCTTATCAAGCAAGAATATCAGCCACCTTTGATAAACGAGTGAAATATTGCTCTTTCAAGAAAGGGGATATGGTGTTAATGTTGAAAAGACCAATAGTGGTGACTCGTAGAACAGGGGGCAAGTTTGAGCCCAAATAGGATGGGCCATACATTGTAAAAGAAGTATATTCAAACGGAGCATACAGAGTGGTTGATCAAGATAGACAAGGTATTAGTATATCAGTCAATGCACGCTTCATCAAGAAGTATCATCCTTGAAGAGGGCTCTAACTTTAATCCAGAAGATTATCACCATAATGCTTCTATATCAAAAGGGGGAAAAGACAATTGAAGTCATGTTCATATATTCTTTCTCAGATGACTGAATAAAGGAGGAATTCCAAATATGATGTTAAAGATTACATATCAGTGGTTTTCTTAAAAGAGAGTAATCATCGTTGTCGTTATTAAATAAGCTCCGTTAAAACTCGTCGAATTGGTATCATCACCAAACCGATATATTATTATGAGCATAGTACGAATATCGTCAACATTATCAGCAGTGGTGATATATTGATCAAGATACCTATTATTATTACGACAATGATGGTAGCTTATCATCATTTAAGGTAGCCTAGCCAAGCCTATATAGCCAACTACGCATAAAGCCTATCTTCATCACCATTCGGGCAGTGGTGAGAAGCCAGTGGCCTTAAAAAGCCCGTGATGGCCATCGTACGCATACCCATGCAGGTAGCAGATGGAGCCAGTGACTAAAAACCCTAAAAGGGCCAAAAAGTCCTCAACGACCAATCACGCGTAACACCCATGCCGTCGTATATATTTCCGGCAGCGTCACGTGGAATGGAAGAAATTGCCCTCTTGTGAATGGGCTCGACCTTGCAGACAAAGAAAACGCAGGCTGCAGTGTGCGCTCTTTGGTCATTAACCATAGATAGGCCAACCATGCATAAGATCCCCAGATCCTTAGTTTGATTTCAAAAGTAACTCATGAGGAAGGGCCTAAACCTACTCATTGATGGACTGGCGGCCCTAGATTTGGTATCTCAAAGGTCGCCTTGTGTGCCCCATGAACTCTAGAGAGTTACTGCGGCCAACCCTGTAGCTTCACTTGGCCCCTCTGATGGATCGTGGTAAGTGAACTCACCAAGCTGTGAGAAGTTCAGTGAACTCAAAGAGTTACAAAAACTATCACGTGAGACTCGACTCCACTACTCAAGAGTCTAAAAACTGTGTTGCTCCACTACTCAAGACCTTAAACTGTGTGTGATCATCTAACTAAACTGAAACTTAATACTGCCTATCAAAACAAAAAACATATAGGGAATCCCATACTGACAATCATAATATGTTGACGTTTTATAGTAGTTCTTCATTAAAATATCATGTTGAGACTATTGCATAAATGAATATGCTTGAAATGATCCATGATGTAGAAATTTCTGAAAGAGCAAAATATCTCAAAAATATCTAAAAATAAAACACCGCAAGTTGTTTATGTATCATAACACAAAAGGAATATTTACATACAATGCCTACAGATCTTCAGCTATGTTTAATATTTCTAAGTAACATTGCACCTCTTCTTTTAATTGAGATTGTGCCACAGCAGTTGTGCGTTCAGCTTCAAGAATCATGCTTGATTGATCAGGAACTCCAATCAGTTCTGATTCTAAAGAAGCAGTAACTTCCCTATTCCTTGTTCGTTCAGCTTGTACGGTATGAATTACTTGAGTATTCATTTTAATCTCTTCTTTGATCTAACAAATAGTTAAGTCTTCTGCCTCTTTCTGACTCTTGAGTGATAGAATCTCCTTCTCAAGAAGAGAAATTTGATCGTCAATGATCGCCTTATTTCTGTCGAAAACCTTCGACTTCTTATGAAGAGATTGGCTAACAGTATTCAAGAACATCATCTGAATGAGAAAGTTTCTCCTTAAGTAATACTAATTCCTTCTAACGACTTAGAATTTTGGGAACAATGACTATACTCTGCGCTGCTTCAAAGTTTTTCATGGAATCATAAAACTGTGACAAGGAGGCATGAAGAGACTGAACATCAATATGCGCCAGACGAGTCGAATGGGTGAGAACTGCTAGAGCGCCATCCAAAAAGGGCCACTGGGTTAGATCTTTAAAAGCACCGATGATAATGGAAATTGCATTCTTGAAGAGTCGCAACATAAGAGGTGGCACCTTTCTAAAGAGAAATTATCAAAAACTACAGTTACTAAGTTAGACCCTTCAGATCCACTTAGTGTTGGCATGACTAAAACTGAAAGATAAGAAGTAGAGATTATGAGTTCAAAAGAAAATAAATGTGTATATAATGATGATATAAAATGAGAAAAGAAAATATATACCTGGATTAGGGGCAACAGTAGAAGTAACTTGAACAGAATGGTGTAAGTGCTATGATTTCTAGCTCCAATAATTGTCAAATTTGGTAGTGCCAAAACTCTCTTGGAATCTGTGTCTTGTGTAGCTCTTTTACATCATGAAGACTTTGCATCACTCAAGAATAAAGGTCTTTACTTCAAGAAAGGCAAGATTACATGATCTTGTTTGAGTACACCATCAAGTGAGTGTTCAATGTTGAAGATTCATAATTCAAGCTCCAAGTTAAGACAAAGTCTTTGTACCTTGAACCTCAAGCTTAAGATTTAAGATATTTCAAGTTCAAGCTTCTTAAGGCTACAAATTCAAGTTTGAATATTCTTCAAAAGGTCTTAAGTTCAAGCTTCATCCTTTAACAAGATTTCAAGCTTCATGAACTTCAAAGAATGCCTATCAACTAAAGAAAAAGAGATGTCAATGTTCATACATCATGATTAAGGTATGAATGACCTTATATTAACCTTAGGGTAGGTCATTTTGAATATATAATTCAATTATATCATTTTATAAGTGAATAGTCTGTTTCTTGACTAGTCCTAGACTCTGTACAACTAGTCCTAGCACTGGCTCGACTAGTAGAAGAAATTCCATGACCAGTACTAAGTTTGTTGAAGATTTTTAAATTTTTTTGTTATGCCGCGACCAGTCCGGGAGACTGCTTGACTGGTCATGTGAATAGTGCTCAATTTGTTCACGACCAGTCCTGTAGCTGCGACTCAAAGTCCAGCAACTATTTCAGGTTCCACACGACTAGTCATGGACAGGTCACGACCATTCGTGGAGGTCCCACGATCGATCGTGGAGGGCCTACGACTAGTCTAGAACGGCTTTATCTCATCGCACTCAAAATTTAAAAAATCAGTTGGTCCTACAACCAGTCGTAGTGTCCTCAGGACCAATGGCGAACATGATTTCTTCACCTATAAATAGAACACGAATTTCAAAAATTTTCATTCAATTCAAGATAAATCAATACATCACTCTAAGAGATAAGTTAGTGTTCTTTTTAACCTATATTGTGCTCATTTAATATTCTCTTAATTTAGCTTTATTATATTTGATTTTGTATTCTTTATTCCAATCATATTTGAAGAAGGGATTAAGAATTGCCCTTTTCTTGGAATCAAAATTAAATAGAGCTAGCCCAACTTGATTTAATTTAAAATCAATTTAGAACCTAGAACCATTTCATAAGTGAGTTTGGACATTAAACTTCTACATTGAAATTCTACTCCGATTTAGTTCTTCCGGGCGGCATCAAAAAGAGAATATCCAAGTATTTTACATTATTATAAATTTCTGTTTTGGTTTTTGAGATTGTGGCAGAAAAATCTCTATTTTAGTTTGTCTGAGGTGATCCAAAAAACTCAGAGTGTGGGGTTTTTGAATTGTGTAAGCCTACTTAAAAGAAACAATTGTGAGGGTTTTAGGTGAACCTAAAAAAACCTATTTTCATAGTGAACGCTAATATCCACTGTGTGAGGATATTAGGAGTGGAGTAGTTGTGTAGCTGTTTTTTTAAACAGTTGGTGTACACACAAGCGAACCACTATAATTTCTGGTGTTGTAGTTTGAATTTTTATTTCTTTTGGTGAATGGTTGTAATTCCCTTATTACATTTGTGGAGAATGTTGTAATCCTTATGTGGATGTGTGGGAATGTTGTAATAGCTTAGATTTCCTTTCTTGCTATTTATTTACTTATTCCTCTATATCAAGTTTGAGTTTTTTGATACACAAATCATTCTAATAAGGTTGTCCTGCCATAAACCCTTGGTTTTTATGGTGTAAGGTTGTCCTTAGAACAACATTTGTATCAACCTCTCAATACTCATACATTTGAGGTTATATTTAAGTTCAACATTATGGGATTGTCTATTGCTATCTGTATTTAATTTATTTAAATTCCACTATTAAATTTTAATTTGGCATAGTCCTATTCATCCCCCCCCCCCCCCCCCCTCTAGGACATATAGCTCGGCCTTTTCAAGTGGTATCAAAGCCTAATAGCTTGTTTTTAATTATTCTATTTGGATTTATTTTCTGAGCTAATCGATCTGAGATTTGGAAGATGTTAAATTTTGATAGTCTTTTAGTCACCAGGCCTCCACCATTTGATGGCTCCAATTATGCCTATTGGAAAGCCAGAATGAGAATTTTCTTAAAATCCATGGATGAGAGCGTGTGGTAAGCCACAGTGACTGAATGGACTCCTCCTACCACTGAAGTAACTGGTATCAATGGATCCAAATCTAAGAAAATCTCACCTTATTTTTCTTGGACCACACTTTAGAAAAGTGAGAGTAGTGCCAATGCAATAGCACTAAATGTAATCACTTGCGCACTATCACCGGATGAATTTAAAAGAATTATATCATGTGATACTGCAAAGCAAGCCTGAGATATTTTAGAAATGACACACAAGGGAACAACAATTGTCAAGAAATCTAATGTTTAAATCCTCACAACCAAATTTGAGGAAATACTTATGGAGGAAAGTGAAACTTTCATGGACTTTTATACTAGATTAAATGACATTGTTAACTCTGTGTGGGGTCTCAGTGATAAAATCCCAGAAAGTAAAGTCTGTGCAAAGATACAACGCTCACTACCTGAACAGTTCAATTCAAAGGTGACCGCGATCCAAGAACTTCATGATACGGATAATATGAGGGTAGAAGAATTAGTTGGTTCTTTACAAACCTATGAGTTAAACTTTAAAGCTCCAAAAGGAAAATCCATCGCCCTTAAATCTTCTAAATGTTTTTCTCAAGAAAATAGTAGTAATTCTGATTTAAAAAATTTTGAAGATGATATGGACCTTTTAGCTAAAAAGTTTTACAAAATTTTCAAAAGTAAAAAGAGCGTTAATTTTCAAAAATCAAATGATAAGAAAAAAACTAAAACTAAAACTTGGAAATCTTTAAAAGATAGTCAATGTTACAACTGCCATGAATATGGGCATTTAGCAAACAAGTTTCCTAAAAGGGACAAACCTAAAAGGAAAGGTGTGTTAGCTACTTGGGATGAATCTTCTGGCACTAAAGCCTCTTCTAAATCAGAAGATTTTGAAACCGAGTTGGGCAATGAAGTTAAAGCCCTTATGACTCTAGCCAAGTTCACTTTTTTAGATCATGATGATTCAACTAGTGAAGAAAATCTGAATAGTGATCATGAAAATGAAGAAGATCTTCAAGATGCTTATAATGCCCTATACAAGGAGAGTTGTAAAATTGCAGTAAAACTAAAACTTCAGAAAGAAAAGTTTTCAAAACTTAAAGAAAATTTTGATACTCTTGTTTTAGAAAAATCCCATATTTCAGATTGTTTTGAAAAAACTAAATGCGATTTAGATTTCAAAACCTCTCTTATTAAAAATCTAAAATTCGAAAATGAAAAACTAAAACTAGAAGTCTCTTCACTTTTAAGTTTAAAGGATCATGGAGGTATGCCCAAGGTGATCTTAAGTTAGAAAAACTTTTATCTAAATAAAGAAAATGTGGCGACCAACAAAAATATTCCTCCCAAATATAAGAATGCTCCTCCTAAGTTTGTGAAAGGAGAGTCTTCAAACTCAAAGGGGAAAAGTTCAAATCAAAATTATTCTAAGAATGCTAAAACTTTTTAATCCTTAAAACCTAAAAGCAACCATATCAACTATAAAAATCAGAATTGTAATCCTTTAGCTGAAAAAATTGCTGATTTACTTAAGGAGCTCTTAAAATCTAATGTCTTATAACAACTACAATCATAAAAAGACCAACTATACTCCTAAACCCAAAACAGTTATGAAATGGGTTCCTAAGGTTACTTGCTTAGTTGCCCACACGGCTTTCAAAGCATTAAGCCATTCAAAGTGGTACCTAGACAGTGGATGCTCCAGGCACATGACTGGTGACAAAGAGTTGTTCACCAATCTTAAAGACATGACTGATGGTTCAGTCACATTTGGTTATGGTAGCAACTACAGGATTATTGGCCAAGGTACTGTTCAACTTTCTAACCTCCCTTTATTTGAGAATGTTTTATATGTAGAAGGTTTAAAACATAACTTATTAAGCATTTCTCAAATATGCGATAAAAATCATAGTGTAAAATTTTCTAACCTAAGGTGTGAAATTTTAAATAAAAACAGTTCTGTAATATTAACTGGTCGCAGAACTTCTAAAAACTGCTATATTGTAAGTGATTCTAGCTCATCTAATTTGTCATGTTACACGGTCCATACCGATGAGACCAAATTATGGCATAAACGCCTTGGACATGTACACTACCGCAACTTATATAAATTGAGCAAAAGAGAGTTAGTAAGAGGCTTACCCAAAATACAAAAAATAGATAAAATATGTGGCGAATGCCAGATTGCCAAGCAAACTAAGAGTTCTCACAAAAAAGTGGACTCCAATGCCACATCTAAACCACTTGAACTCCTCCATATGGATCTTATTGGACCAACTAAAACAGAGAGTCGAGGTGGTAAAAAGTACATTCTGGTAATCTTTGATGACTTTACCAAATATACTTAGGTAGTCTTCTTAAGAGACAAATCAGAAACTCTTGATGAAGTTAAAAGGGTACTTAAACATATCCAAACTGAAAAAGAGACACAAGTCTGTAAAATCCGTAGTGATCATGGATCAGAATTTGAGAATAGTGGTTTTGAGAAGTTTTGCAGTGATCAGGGAATATCACATGAATTCTCTGCACCCAAAACACCAAAACAAAATGGTATAGTGGAAAGAAAAAATAGAATGCTTTAATAAATGGCAAATGTATTGTTAAACAGTATGAAGCTCCCTAAAAATCTTTGAGTCGAAGCCGTAAATACTGTATGTTATATAATTAACCATGTTTACACTAGAAAATCAAACGGTAAAATGGCTTATGAACTGTGGTTTGATAAGAAGCCTACTGTCAAATACTTTCGAGTTTTTGGAAGCAAGTGCTACATTTTACGTGACCGAGAAAATCTGGGTAAGTTTGACACCAAAAGTGATGAAGGGATATTTTTAAGATATGCTCTGAATAGTTAAGCGTATCAGGTTCTTAATAAGAGAACCGGTGTTATTCAAAAGTCCATTAATGTAGTCAATGATGATCACTTGAATACACCTGTCTCAAGTTCAGATAATGATGAAGTACTTCTAATTGATAAACCAAATTCTTTATCAAACCAAAACAACTCTAAACTGAGAACTGTTAAAGATCATTCAACTAATTAGATTCTTGGAAACCCTCTCACTCGTGTGCTCACTCATAGATAACTAGAAGATGTGTGTAACTATGTGTGCTTTACATCCCAGATAGAACCGGCTAACGTAAAAAAAGCTCTTATTGACGAAAACTGGATAGTTGCGATGCAAGAAGAGCTAAATCAATGTATAAGAAATGATGTTTGGTACTTAGTTCCTAGGCCAAAAGATAAACATATTATCAGAACTAAGTGGATTTTCAAAAATAAATATGATGAACTTGGTAATATAATTCGAAACAAGGCTAGACTGGTTGTACAAGGTACACTCAAATTGAAGTCATCGATTATGATGACACTTTTGCCCCAATAGCTCATCTTGAATCAATCAGACTATTTATATCCATTGCTTGCTTTAGAAAGTTTAAAATTTATCAAATGGATAAAGAGTGCTTTTTTAAATGGTGATTTGCATGAAGAAGTGTATGTTGAACAACCAATGGGTTTTGAAGACGCTAAGAATACGGATCATGTTTATCGCCTAAGAAGGCTCTCTATGGTTTAAAATAAGCTCCCAGGGCATGGTATGAAAAATTGACTAATTTTTACTAAGTCATAACTTTATAATAAGAAGTGTGATAAAACTTTATTTGTAAAGAAACATAATGATCACATTTTAATTATACATATTTATGGATCTACCTGTGCTAACATGACTGTTGAGTTTGCAGATCTTATGAAATATAAGTTCGAAATGAGCATGGTTGGGGAATTGAATTATTTCCTAGGGTTGCAAGTTAAATAGCAACCTGATGGTTTTTTTATTTCTCAAAGCAAATATGCTCTGAACTTAGTTAAAAAGTTTAGATTTGAGAATCGAAAAAATTTTGACACTCCTATGAGTACGACTCTAAAACTCTCTTAGGACTCTACAGGTAAGAAAGTAGATCCTAAAGTATATCGCAGTATGATAGGTAGTTTGTTGTATTTAACTGCAAGCCGACCTGATATTTCATTTAGCGTAGGAATTTGTGCTAGATATCAATCTAACCCTAAAGAGTCACATTTAACTGATGTTAAGTAGATTATGCGATATATCGCAAGTACAGCTAATCTGGGTCTTTGGTATCCACATGATACTAATGTTCAATTAGCTGGTTACATTGATGCTGATTGGGCTGGTAATGTTGATGATAGGAAATCAACCAGTGGTGGTTGTTTTTATGTTGGGAACTGTCTAGTTTCTTGGCAAAGTAAGAAACAAAGTTCCGTATCGCTCTCGACTGCTGAAGCTGAATACATTGCAGCTGGTAATGCATGTACTCAGCTTGTATGGATAAAAAGAATATTAAGCAATTACGAAATTGCACAAGATTCTATGGTTTTATATTATGATAATTCCAGTGCAATTAATATATCTAAAAATCCAATCCAGCATTCACGAACCAAGCACATTAACATTAGATCTCACTACATTCGTGAATTAGTGGAAGAAAAGATAATTTTATTAGAATACATTCCGACCAAGAATCAACTTGCTGATATTTTCACTAAACCGCTCGACAAAAGAAAGTTTAATAAATTGAAATTTGATCGTGGTATCTGCAATTTGAATTGATTATTCATGCATGTATGTATCATAGTGTGTATATTTGTTATATTAATTGTTTAAATTTTAAAATTTTATGAAAAATGCATATTTTTGGTTGTGCATGACTAGTCGAGTATATGCTTGACCAGTCGTGGCATAACCGGTCGAGCACGTACTTGACCAGTTGTGGAATCACGAGTTTACCTATATTTGGGGGAAAATCCCTCTTTTCTTTATTTGACCCGTCGTGAGTGGTTGAACCCATCTCCATTGATCTTCAAGGTTAGTGGTTTATTTCTATTTTTCTTATAGATTCAAGTCCATATCACTTCGTTTTTCATCCTTGGAGTGATTTATTTCTTGTTTCATTGAGGTTTTTGAGTTTTCAAAATCTGATTTTGAGAAAACCCACTACATCTTTTGCAACCTCTTGATTTCTTATATTCCTAGTTGCAAATGGATGCTAGAGGCAAAAAGAAAAATACTCGTGGTCCTTCAACATCTAGATCGACACCTATCACAAGGTGCCACCTTCGGTCACCCGAAAATGATCCTCCCTATGTGCGGGATTTACGATTGCGCAATGTTATAGTTGAGTGACCTGTGCATGTTGAACATTTTACTCCATTTGAGATCTTTCCTCTTCTCCAATCTGTAGGATGGGATAACATTCTATATTGGGGTGGGCCAGCATATCGGTCTATTGCGCAAGCTATGTTTGCATGTATTTCTAATTTCTCAACTGAAAATTTAACTTTTATTATAGCAACTAGAGAAGGTCCATTTGAGGTAGACCGACATCTGATTTCTAGTCTAATGGACATACCTGTCAATGATGAAGGTATTCCAATTAGCACTCTAGTAGCTAAACCTTCTAAATTAGAAATACGTATGCTTACTAGAGCATTGTGTAATATAGATGCGCAATGGAGTCAAAATAGGAATGCACTCGCTTCAAAGTACTTATTACCTAGATACAGGGTCCATCATAGGATATTTATTTCAAATCTTTATCCTCAGTCTAGTAACAAAACTAAACTCACCTCTTTCATGGTTCGAATTTTGCATTCCATCCTTTCTGGTACAAATGTTTGTCTCCCTTCTTTAATCTCTCATTCCATCATACAATTCTATCTTCATCCTAGACACAGTGATATCCCTTTTGCATATCTTATGACTGTGTTGGCCACCCATATGTTAGTGGCTATGCCTGTTGGAGAGGCACTCATTCATCACCTCATCTTCAACAACTCAAAAAAATAAGATGAATTTGAGGTTGGGCAAAGGCCAGGTCAATGTGAGTAGTGGTGGAGCTGAAGCAGTAAATGAAGAAGAAGCCGATCTACCTCCTGATGATATTAACATGGATAATATCTTTAATGAGCTCGAATCAGATTCTGAGGCTGACCCTAATTATCAGCCTTCTGATTTTGCTGAGAGGTTGCATTCTCTTGAGGAACAGGTGGCTCAGATTCGTGTAACCCAGGATTCGCAATTTGCTTATATGCATAAATATATGAAGTGCATTAATAAGGTTTACATCAGATTGATCCATCTATTCTTTCTCTCTCTTCAGGATCTAATTAGTATTTTCTAATCTTGGTTTGTAATAACTTTACTGCTATTAGGTTTATCTTGTCTTGTGAGGTTATACTTGACTTAACTTTGTAGTACATGGTTGAACTTGGTTCCGTATGTTTGACAATGACATGCTTATGGATTTCATATGATGACTTTCTTGATCATTTACAAGTCAATACTCTTCTTATTCTTCCTTCTTTATAGAATTCCACTTCTATCTCTTGCTTCCTTCCTTTGTCATATTGTGACAAAAAGGGGGAGAATTTTGGCATGCTTAATATATGGTGATTGTGATATATTGGTATGACATGTGGATTATGGATGGATTGATTGTGAATGATTCTATCTTTGTGAAGGGGAGTTAAGGGGGAGTATTGTGAAATTGATTGTTAGTGGAAGTAATGCAATGCTTGCTTTCTTTTTATAACTGACGCATGATTCTTCATGCATATAATGCTTATGTTTATATGGAGTGGGTTTGGTGTTTTGTCACAAATTTGACAAAGGGGGAGATTGTAATTGCTATGGTTTCTAGCTCTATTAATTGTCAAATTTGGTAGTGCCAAAACCTCTCTTAGAATCTATCTTGTGTAGCTCTTTTACATCATGAAGACTTTGCATCACTCAAGAACAAAGGTCTTTACTTCAAGAAAGGCAAGATTACATGGTCTTGTTCAAGTACACCATCAAGTGAGTGTTCGATGTTCAAGACTCATAATTCAAGCTCCAAGTCAAGACAAAGTCTTTGTACTTTGAACCTCAAGCTCAAAATTCAAGATATTTCAAGTTCATGCTTCTTAAGGCTACAAATTCAAGTTTGAATATTCTTCAAAAGGTCTCAAGTTCAAGCTTTATCCTTTAACAAGATTTCAAGCTTCGTGAACTTCAAAGAATGCCTATCAACTAAAGAAAAAGAGATGTCAATGTTCATACATCATGATTAAGGTATGAATGACCTTAGATTGACCGTAGGGTAGGTCATTTTGAATACATAATTCAATTATATCATTTTATAAGTGAATAGTCTGTTTCTCGACTAGTCCTGGACTCTATACGACTAGTCTTAGCACTGGCTCGACTAGTCTAAGAAATTTCACGACTAGTCCTAAGTTTGTTGAAGATTTTTAGAATTTTTTGTTAAGCCACAACCAGTCCTGGAGACTACTCGACCAATCGTGTGATCAATGCTCGACTTGTTCACGACCAATCCTACAGCTATGACTCAAAGTCCAGCAATTATTCCAGGTTCCACACGACCAGTCGTGGACAGGTCATGACCAGTCGTGGAGGGCCTACGATCAGTCGTGGGACGACTTTCTCTTATCGTGCTCAAAATTTCAAAAATCAGTTGGTCCTACGACCAGTCGTAGTGTCCTTAGGACCAGTCGTGAAAGTGATTTCTTCACCTATAAATAAAACATGAATTTTAAAGTTTTTCATTCAATTTAAGATAAATCAATACGTCACTCTAAGAGATAAGTTAGTGTTCTTTTTAAGCTATATTGTGCTCATTTAATATTCTCTTAATTTAACTTTATTATATTTGATTTTGTATTCTTTATTCCAATCATATTTGAAGAAGGTATTGAGAATTGCCCTTTTCTTGTAATCAAAATCAAATAGAGCTAGCCCAACTTGATTTAATTTAAAATTAATTTAGAACCTAGAACCATTTCATAAGTGAGTTTAGACATTGAACTGCTACGTTGCAATTCTACTCTGATTTAGTTCTTCCAAGTGACATCAAAAAGAGAATATTCAGGTTTTTACATTATTATAAATTTATGTTTTAGTTTTTGAGATTATGTCAGAAAAATCTCTGTTTTGGTTTGTCTAAGGTGATCCGAAAAACTCAGAGTGTGGGGTTTTTGAATTGTGTAAGCCCACTTGAAAGACACAATTGTGAGGGTTTTAAGTGAACCTAGAAAAACCTATTTTTATAGTGAATGATAATATCCATTGTGTGAGGATATTAGAAGTGGAGTAGTTGTGTGGCTATTTTTCTCAGCAGTTAGTGTACACATAAGTGAACCACTACAATTTCTGGTGTTGTGGTTTGAATGTTTATTTCTTTTTGTGAATGGTTGTAATTTCCCTTATTACATTTGTGGAGAATGTTGTAATCCTTATGTGGATGTGTGGGAATGTTATAATAGCTTAGATTTCCTTTCTTGCTATCTATTTATTTATTCCTCTGTATCAAGTTTGAGTTTTTGATACGCAAACCATTCTAGTAAGGTTGTCCTGCCATAAACCCTTGGTTTTTATGGTGTAAGGTTATCCTTAGAACAACATCTGTATCAACCTCTCAATACTCATACATTTGATGTTGTATTTAAATTCAGCATTGTGGGATTGTCTATTGCTATCTGTATTTAATTTATTTAAATTCCGCTATTAAGCTTTAATTTGGCATAGTCCTATTCACCCCCCTCCCCCCTTCTAGGACATATAGCTCGGCCTTTTCAAATGGGTTGTGGGTGTTGTAGAGCTGGGGATTTCCGTAGTCATAACAGCATTAAAAGAAAGCTCCTGAGCCCCTACAGTACTTGAGTTAAGAGTACTAGGAGTTGGGACATCAGCCGGATCGGAAAGAAATTCTAAACTTCGAGCTACTAGCTGAATAGGAGAAGGACTCACACCAGAGAGCTTATCAGTTTAAATGGAGACATCAGATGTTGTGGGAACTTGTGGCAAGGTTTCTTCTGTACTGGGAAGAAGTACATTCCCAATCATTGCCTGAATTTTGGATGATTAAGCTTCTGCATCCCTTAAAGTTAATGTTCCGCGAGCAATCACATCAGCAGTTTCCACGATACAGGGAGAATACGAAGCATCAAAAGAAAGAAAGATATTCGCACCAGGAGAACAACCATATTCTCCATAATCAAGTAGCTCCTCATTATCTAGAGAGGTCACCGGAATCGAATGAGAGGTATCTGGATGAGTGATTGGAGCATCAAGAAGTGGGGACTTAACTCCAACATCGCCTTCTTCTTCAACATCTACCCTAGCATCAGTATTTGCATTTAGCAAAGCATCTCCCTCATTGGTTAAGCTTGTGGGAGAAGACATATCATCACTTGCAGTATTCGCTGAATATTCTGATGAGTTGTCTTCTTCCGATATGGTTTGTTTTCCCTTATAAGTAGTCTTTACAGGGAGAAGATGTGCACTTTAGGCAGGAGAAGGGACCTGTTGTGCCAAAACTTCAGGAGACAATGACTTAGCATGAGAGCAAGTCATAGGAGATGTAGTAATAACAAACCAAGGTGCGGCCAGAGAAGCTATGATTGTAGCATGATTTGTTGTGGTTTCCATAAGATCCACGAAAGGGATAACTATGACAGCTGTATGTTCAATAGTCTAAGGAATTGTAGAGGAGATGGGCTCTGTAACAGGAGGAATAACGGGAGTAGAGTGTGTAGGCTGATCTCCTCCTTCGGGAGTAGGGGAAGGCAAAATACCACCTGCCATTTCAAATTCGTTGTAAGGAGTGGCCAATCTTTCCCCCTATTTTATCAAATCCATAGGAGAACCAAAAGCATTCCATCCTTCTAGAGTGTTTGGAGGCTTTATTTCTCTGATGGGCTCTTCCACAGAAATTTTACGACGAAGTTGTCCCAGAACAGCAGCTTGATCTTTTTTGTCAAAATATCTAATCCCTTGCTTCAGCCTATAATTCCTCAAACATCGAGGAGAAACCCAGGTAAGTCGATCTACTGAAAAATAGTTGTGTACTACGTAGTAATGATGAGTCCACCATCACATCCATGAATATGAAGCCATTACTCGATGATTATACCCTGGGAGAATAAATCGAGAACCAAAATTTCTCGTTAGGAGCTGCTTTCATATTAAAGCCCAATTGTAAGGGCCAACTCCGTAGCTTCTCATTATCTATGTAACCTCCTCACTTGCCTAAGGCATAGCTTGATCATACCCAAATTGCCTGGCAAATCGACTTGGGTAGAATGGTTCTCGCCAGAATTCTACTCCTTCTCATGTGGGAAGACTACAAGAACGAATACATAAAAAGAAGGTCCTCTCAATGGGTTCCAAGTCATTATTATCCTCAACTTCTCTGTCTTCAACTTGGTGATCTAAGTAAAAAGGAAAGAAGTCGATAGATTCCATGTTGTCAATTTTATCTACTATCCATTCATATCCCTTCTTTATCATCTTTCGCTTCATGAAATCCACAGTGGTAAATGATTGGGATGGACATAAGCCTTCTCTAGGTCATTATAGGTTCAGGAGAAATAAATGATAAGCCATCCAGAGAAATAATGCCATAGAATAAAAGAAGATGTAATTCCTTGTGTCGGGCTTGAGCAGTGCACTGCGGCATGACCGAAAGCTCTATATAACGAGTATAAGATGGGAGGGGCTAGGGAATATCTTTTTCTACCTTCTGTCATCGTGCCCGCCACCACAAATAAAGTCGGCCGAATAGGGTCTGAGCTTTTTGAGCTAGGAAGCACAACTAAGCTCAACCAATAAGCTAAGAAAGCAGCTAATTCAGTCTCATCAGTGAATTCGGCCGAGCCCCTTATCTTTTTGCGATTAGCTTCTAGTTCTACATAATGGCTGCTGGGGAATCTGAAAAAGGAAAGAGTGAGCAATTCATATTTATAGGTAAGTATTGTCTGAAAGGGGAGGAAAATGTTAAAACACTAACACCAAGTATCAAGAAAAATGTGCAGCCATTGAAGAGGGGAAATCTTATGAACATCGACAAAATAAGATGTTTCACAGAAAAGCTCGATGGTTGATGCTGTAATTTTGGGTACTCTGTTGGGAGCAACATAGGAAAATTCTTCGTTCGAGGGAACGTATTCATCGAGAAAAGATCCAGAGATAGGCAAGTTGGCCATCCTATATAGATCCTATAAGGTGATACTTCCTTCCCCTATCGGAAGATGGAAAGAATTTGTAGTGGAAGACCAATATTTCAAAAAGCCCTTGTAAATCATCGTGTCCTTGTGAAAGAATTTCGAGGTGGCTTCTATGGCATAATATATATTTTCTACCATAAGGACATCTTCATACTTCTTCAAGATTGCTTTCGACCATGCGCTGTAGTATGGATGATCAGTCCAAAGACCTCGTGTCCTAAATTCTTCTTTGCCCCACAGGGAGTCGCGATGGCAGAAACGTTGTTGAATTGTTCCGAAGAAATGGGTGAAATATAAGGAATGAGGGTTGTAACATGGTGTGAGGAAGCGTATATATCTTATTTGCTTGTTCTTTTGGGTTAAGCCTTTATCTGTGAGATAGCCTTCGAGGATTTGCAACTCTTTGATCACCCAATTTGACACATACAGAAGTCTGTTTTTTGTCATATAATTAGTCGGTTCCCTCTAAAGAATGGACCGGTGACGTTGAAGTTGTAGAGGAAGAGTAATAGTTTCATCCTTATAAGGGTTGAGAAATTTAATTGCCTCGGCATTCAGCTTGATTGAATCCCAAGCATTTTGGAAACGCCATCAATTGTGTTCTCAAATCTTTTCCTGAAAAGATTCATCTTTGCTCTTTTCTCTTATTTGCTTCGAAGTGGTTGGAGTAGGAGAAGCCTCTGCAGTGGAAGGATGGGTGTCGTCTGTGCAAAAATTGGTTCTGCATTTCAACTAATCCTCCTAATCAGACTCTTGTCCTAAAGTGAGGGGTCCCTCTATCTCCTTCATCAGTACGGCCATGCGGATATATTCAGATAGGTGTTGGATACGATTAGTAAAGTTAATAATGACAAGAGCCTGCTCTTTGAAGAAGGAAGTATAGTTTTCAGCAGATTGGGGTCTTTTCTGACTGTGGATCTCGATTGATTGCAACTCAATAGACCCAACAGTACTTGGGGAGGTGAGAGGTCTTTTTGAGCTACCCATTGGATACCTGTATGGGAGTCAGTGAACAAGCTAAAATCAGGAAGAGAAGTTCATTAAGTCAAAAAGGGAAATATAGAAAATTGCTAAAAAGGAAGGAGCGAATAAATTTGGAGTCCAAGTCCGTGTTTGATTATAAGTCAGTGTGTGCAAAGCATTGTGCGCAATATAATGTGCGTAGAGCATTATGCATAAGATAGTGTGCATAGACGTTGTGCGCAAAATTTTAAGCAAAGGTTTGAGGTGCGCAAAGCGTTATGTGCAAGTTCGTTGTGCGTAAGGGCATTGTGCGCTACCTGTTGTGCATAAGGGCAAGACCTTCCACTATAAATTGGTTATGCGCGGAGAGGTGTTGTGCACAAAGTCATGTTGTATGAGATAGGTATTGTGTGGCGCACAACGCTATCACCGCACAATGATGTTGGTGTGAAGAATAACTTGACGAAGAAACAGTGTGCTGCGTGAAGTGAGAAAAAAACAAAAGTGTTATATTTATAGGTGAGGTCTGGCCCGTTGTGCGGAACATGTTGTGCGTGCACAACACAGAAAATGCCCATGCGCAAAAGGGCTTAATGATGCACACAACAGAAGAAAGGAAAGCAAAAATTGTAGTTATAAATGAATTTTTTTATTGATCCTACATTATTTATTTTATAGATATAAAAACAAAAGAATGCAGGATTAAGGGGGCATCTATTGAGGCATAAAAAGAGAGAAAGATAGTAGAAAGTTCGTTGTGCATAAATCATTGTGCTCAAAAAGAGCAATGTGCGGAAATGAGCATTGTATGGAAATGAGGGTTGTGCGGAAATAATCGTTGTGTGAAAATGAGCCTTGAACGCAGATGACCGCATAGTGAAATCTGCATAAAGGGCTCCGTAGAATGAAATCCGCACAAAGGACCCTGCACAGTGAAATCCGCATAAAGGACTTCGCACAGAAAAGGCCGTGCAAAAGACTCCACACAATGAAGGCCACATAAAGGATTCTGCACAATGACTACATGGCGTGTTCGCACGTGTGAGTAGCCTATAAATACCTCTGACCCATCAGTAAGGGGTCATTAGCAACCAATCAAGGAGAAGAAGATCCGAGAGAAAGAGGTAGAGTCCACACCCATTATGTGAGACATGCATTGTGCGGTGCACAACACCGTTGGCATGCAATGTTATTGGCGGACAACAAGCATGAGCGTACAATGTTAGTCAGCGTGCAACAAGCGTGAGTGCACAAAGCCAGCGCACAACACCGTGAACACATAAAGCCAGCGCGCAACATCATGAGAGCAAAAAGCCAGCGCACAACGTTAGCGGGCGCACAATACTGCTAGCCAGTGCACAGTAGCCCAAAAAATATGATACTGCCGAGTGCACAGCGGTGTTCAGCACACAATAGTCTGCAATATCAATGCTTCCAGCACTTATTGTCTTAGCACATGATGTCTTTTGTTTACTTTCTATCATAAGTCTATTTTGGAATCAAAGGAGAAAAGGATGTAAAAGAACTTAGAACAAATAAATAATGTGATTGTCTTCTGTCTTCTTCTCTTAATTATTGAGTGAATGAAATTTTCTGAATGAAATGCATTTGTTTCTTGTTCGAAACAAGTAGTCATGTCACACAATGCGAGATGCATGAATCACACTATCCAGTCATGCAGTAATCCTGCACGTACCGCGCACTCATGTGGGCAACCCCCCCCCCCCATCAGGGAGTCCCATAATAATATGCCCAATGGCATGTGCCATGATCAATCACTCCTCACATCAAGCATACATATGATATATATGGGCATGGATCATGGAGCTATACTAAGCATATTATATGATGATGATGTACTCCCCCTTATATCAAGGTTGGGCCTAAGCGGCCTACCCACAAGCCTAGGGATCCAGAAAGGGTTCCTTCACCATACTATTGCATGGCCTGCTAAATGCCCTAGGGGGCCCAAATGAGTCCTAGATGGACTCCAAAATAAAAGAAGTAATCTTACTAACAACCAATGGGGGCTCAACATCTTAGGATAGCCCAATGAGAAGAGATGGATCATGCAAATGGGACCCAATGACTAGGGTCAACCCACTTAGAGAATGATATGAATGGGCCTAGCAAGGCCTGAGGGAAGGTCACAATGAGGACTTTCAACCATCATTGCCCATCAATGTGGACATTTAACCAACATTTCTCCCAAGGAGTGGCCCACATAAAGCCTAACATATAGTGGGCCCATAACCTCGTGCAAGGGATTTATACACAACGTAACAGGCCTCATGTAAATTGTATTGGGCCTCATATAAGGGCCTCAAATGTATCACAATGGGCCTAATCCCATGGGCCTTGAATACATCACATTAGGCCTTGCCTATGGGCCTCGAATACATCACATTGAGCCTCATATATAACAAGTGGGCGACATCACGTGTGCCACACTATAAATAGCAGTGGGAATAATGATTTTCACCGTTAAAATTTATAGGGCCCACCATAATGTTCACTTTCTATCCAATCTGTTCATGAGGTCATAAAGACCTGAATTAAGAAGAAAAATAAATTTCATATTAATCCAAGACTTCTGTGGCCCTAAATGTACCTAATAGTAGGCGTTCAATCTCGCTGATTTTTGCAGTGCGGTCCTTAAAGAGAATAAAATAAGCTAATAGAAGATTACAATTACTACATAAATATCTTAAGGAGGGCTTGACTTTCTTTCTTACTTTGAGGAGGTTGCTCACTGATTTTCATTATCGAAATGAATGAGAGAAGGCCTCTATTTATAGCCAAAGGATTTGGAAATTCGACTGGCCCAATTGTCGATTTGGCTGGTCGAATTTTAACAATTGCATTCCAATGGAACTTAGATTTCACAGGATAAGATCTTTTAAAAATTCAGCTAGTCGAACCCTCACTTTAGTTGGCCGAATCTCCTTGAGATCCGAAATCTTTACATGCTGGAAACTTGACTGAACATAATCGGGCTGGCTGAGCAGACATGTTCGGCTGGCCAAACCCAAGGTTGGGTTGGCCGAACTTGCTATGAAAAATTGTTGTTGATCTATAAACTTGCCTGAATTATGTTGGGTTAGCCGAAGGTAGTTAGGTTGGCCAAACCAAATGTCGAGCTGGCCTAATTAGAGTGTATTTTACTTAGAATTATGTTCATTATGATGCTATGTGAAATAATCTTAACCTGTGGTCATTCTAAGGTTATACCACCTGATGGTTGACTCATACAAAGTGTTTCGATCTTCGAACCATGTACTTTTACACCTTGAGATGTTGAGTCTTCCTTGAAATGCTTAATTGAGTCTTTAATAGTTCTTCATGAGTTGTCGAAGAGTATCTTCATGAGTGCTTATGTTCCTTTCAAGGCTACGAAATTTGACAATCCTAATTGTGCTTAAGAGTAAGCACTTACAGTCTCCCCCTTTGTCAATTTTGTGACAAAACACAATCATGCATAACTGTTGAGTGTCAAATATTACATATTCTCCCCTATTTGTATCTTGATTTTATGAACATGATAATGCTTAAAGGTATACTTTGTGCATGTTTAGTTGCAAGGTAAATCTAAGAGCTTGGATTGAAAAGAATGTTAAAAGCATGGATTTGATGCTCAAGAAACACCAAGGCAAAGAATAGATCATTGGAGACCAAGATTGAAGATGTCAAGACCCCAATATTCAAGAAAACCAAGTGGAGAAGGAAGGAAGTTGAAAGAACAAAGTGTTGAAATTCACTCCACTGACTGTGTCATCAACCACAGTTCGATGACATCAAACACAGGTCGATGGCATTGAATTTTTACATGAAAATTGAGCTGGTCGCTGGACATATTAGATGCAATTTTCAATTACTTGAAGTTTCTCTCGATGATATCGAAGACATGCTCGATGTCATCGAATCCCATTCGATGGCATCGAAATTTCTGAAGAATTTTGAAGCAACTCGCTAGACTGTTTTAGACACTTATTCGAGGACTCGAAGACTGTTCGATAACATTGAAGACCTGTTCGATGAAATTGAAGAATTGCTCGATGATAAGAGGAGTTATGCACTACGAAAGGTGAAAAGGCATGACTTTCAAATTTAAATCCCTTCGATGACATCAAAGGTTGTTCGATGAAATCAAAGGCGTTATGCAGAGTTACGAGAACTGCGTAAAATTGATGCAGTTTTCTGATTTTACATGGACAAGGTTATAAACATGGGTTTCTTAAACACTTCTGGGGATATCAAAGGTTTTAAGGAGCAGAACAAAAGGGGTGGAGCCGTCTCCTAAGAGTTTCTTCTTCCCTTCTTCCTAGTTTTTTTAATGCTTTCTTTGAGGATTTTAGATCTAATCATGTTTATGGTTGACTAAACCTCTTAGCTAGGGCTAAGAGGTGAAGCTTGTAGCATGTTGGGATGTTTTTCTTGTTTTTATTCTTGTTCTTGTTGAACTTCTTTGATGCTAATCTTATATTTAAGGAATACTTTTAGTTTTTAATGGTTTGTTGTGACTCAAATTACAATAGATCTGCAATAGCTTTGAGTATCTTCTTTTCTTATTTTAAGAGTGTGGGATTGTAAATCCTGTTATTAAACATTGTCTCTAGGGTATGGTTTGGTGATGGAATCCCTTCTAACCCTCACAATTCTCCTTTATTGAGAATTAGGTCAATGTAAGTTCAGATTTGATTTTATTAATATATCTTTCAATTGGATAAGATAGGACTTCAAATCCAATTGTGTTCCTTGAATCAAATAAGGAAACATCCTGATAGCTGCAAGTGGATCCTTGAAACACTAGTTCATTTTAGATTATTGAAATCTCTTTCACAATTACTTCCTTTATTCTAGATTTCTAATTTTGATCTTCTTCTAGTTCTACTTCTAGTTACATTCAGAAACGTATAAGTTTTTGTCCTCGTAGATTCAACCTTGATCTTACCGAGATTATTACTACATCGCGACCCTACACTTGGGGTCGTAAACAATAACTCATCATACAAGCATACAACTCATCATATAAACATACAACTCAACATAACATATTACACCATCTCACTAACTCATCATAATCATATGATCTATGTTTCAAAGAAACATCTATACACCATATCTTGAAGATGGTCCCCCTCAAAACAAGCATTCGTAACTCCCCCTGAGCACTCAATCACATAGAATATATATCCATACAATCCAATCACATGTTATATATATATATATATATATATATATGTCCATATGATCCATGCATGTGAGTGCAGGTACTCATATATGTATTCAAAGTCAAAGTGAGAGTTGTGCTTGTGCTCATGTTCCAATATTATCAGTTAACCATATTTTCTCCCCCTTCTTGTCAGAAGTGGACAAAGGAAGAAAAAAAAATTGAAGTATGCAACATGAATATTAAGGTTATAGAACGTAAAACATAAGGATGAAGAGTCGTTTAATTTTAGTGATAACATCATCCAAAACAAATAAAGACAATTATCCAAATGTTCTAAGGGAAAAGCCATCAAATAGTGTATGTAATCCAAAGAGAGAATAATAGTTATTACAGACCATAAGAAAATTTATCAATCAGAACCAGAGAAGAACGATGCAGGTGTCTCAGGATCATTAATTTTTAGACTCCGATTGAATCTAAAAGTGCCTTGGTTTGTCAAATTACATGAGTATTGAGTCACTCTTACAAGTGAGCCCCCCGCTGAAGATTTCAAGACCAGGAACTCAACCAAAAAGAAGTTCAAGCGCTCCACATAGGTAACCAAAGCCTCACTTCCCTAACCAAACCCTTGAGGTATATGACCCCATTAAACTTAGTCTTACCCACAACGATTGTCAAAATATTCTTGATAAGCTTAGTTTTTTTATCACTTAGAGTATCAGAGGAAAAAAACATGAAATAAATAGGAAAAATCACAATTGCATCAATATGCAATCGAGAACATTTTCGATACTATCGAACATGGTTTGATTACATCAAAACATAGGCCCATTCAATCCAGCAACAAAATGATCATAAGCTAGGTATTTTTTATTACATCGAATAAAGTTCGATGACATCGAAATTCAAATTTCGATAACATCGAATCCACTTTGATAACATCGACTAAGGGCACTCCCTGTACAAAGAAAATAAATAACATCGAATCCACTTTGATTACATCAACTAAGGGCACTCCCTCTATAAAGAAAATACTCTCTAAGTGTTCCTTGATGTAATCGAATATTCATTGATAACATCAAGAGTAAGCTATTGATGGCATTGAAGACGGTTTGATTACATCAAAATATAGGACCAGTTTTGTCCAACAAGCTATCAAGGAATATCCAAAATTTTTTATCATAGCGAAGACTCTTCGATATCATCGAACTTCAAAATTCAATAGCATCGAAGACTGATCGATTGTATCAAAAAATGGGGACAAAACCTTATAGCAACCAAAGGGTAATTTCTCTAAAGAAAATCCGATGGATCGAAACACCCCTCGATAACATCAAAGTGCACATTGATGGAATCGAAGAGTGTTTGATAAGATCAAACAAAATCTATTCTACACACAAATGAATCTCTTAGTGTAGGTAGTCAATGCAATCGAAAAAGTTCGATGACGAACTTCAAATTTTAATGAAATCAAAGACCATTCGATAGCATCGACAATGTCAGATTTATGCCCCTTTTTTTACCATTGGGATTCTACTTTATAAATACCCATGGGTTGCTTCTTGGTAAAATGAGTGAGAATTGAAGAGAGCTTAAGAGAGTTATTGTGATTGTTAATACCCTCATTCTCAAGCCCTCTTTCCCATAAGAGTTCATTATTCAATCCATAGCATAGGCATTTATTATCATCTTCTTTACTTGGATTGAATTATGAACTCTGGCATTCATTGAGTTTCCAGTAACACTCTTTAATGGTAAATCTTTATGTTGGAACTCTTAAATGCTTAGCTTATAGGAATCTTCTCTAAACTCTAAAAACAAATCATTATTAGAGAAGATCAAACCAAACCCTAAACTAATAACCTAGGAGTATTGATTGGAGCATCAAACGCACAGTTATGGTTCAAGGGAGTTGAAGACTCTTCACCAACAAGAAGATCATCTTCAACATGTGCTGACAAGGGGCTCACTCACTTACAAGTAAGTATAAGAGTCCAAAGAGTCTAAAGCCTCTTCCTTATGTGGGATTTGGTTTCAGAGTTTGTTCTCAAACTCGCTAGGACCTTTTGTAGGCCTCCAATGGGAGAATACGTATAGTGTCCTTGTGTAGGACCAGTTGCCTTGTATAAGCATTGCCTTGTGCAGGTAAGTGTTTTTGCCTTGTGAATGCATAGTGAGTTGCCTTGTGTAGGCTCATAAGGTTGTCTTGTGTAGACACTTTAGCTAACCTTGTGTAGGTTGTAAAGGTTTATGGTTAACCTAATTTAAAACCATTGGATAGTGAAATCTGACACACTCTAAGGTGGAGTGCGTCAGCCGGGAGTGGAGTAGGCAAGTAGCCGAACCACTATATATTGGTGCATTTCTGATGATTGATCTTGCCTATGTGTATTAACTGTTTGAATGTTTATATTATACACAATATATATTTGATCTAAGGAAGTATTTATATTTCCACTATCTTAGAAGTTAAATATGATTAATCTCTAGATAATCCTACTTAACTCAAACTAAAGATTGGTAGAACTTTCAGTTAAGAAGGATTAAAGTTTTAAAAGTCCTATTCACCCCCCCCCCCCCCCCCCCCCCTCTAGGATACTTGGACATATGTCCATACTTCAATAGCAGTGGTTCTCCCGCAATTTCAGAATCAATGAAAGTATTTTTTTCATGTACTTCAAGCGTTGTTTTTTTGTCTGAAGTAATGATTCTTGGGATACATGCAAAGCATCCACCTTCCTCTTTAAACTCTCCAACCTATCAGAGAGTTGTGAAGGCTGGAAGTCTGAATCATTTGTGTAAGTAGATCCTTCCAAATCAGCAAATATGTCATCCATGTTGACATCACCTTCAAGAACTCTTCCTGATCACCTTGCTACTCAGGTCTCATATCTAACTTCATCATGTTCATGTTTGCATTACCAAATGGAAGCTCAGACTTTAGCGCTTCAATCGCAGGAATTTGGACATTAAACTGTAAAGCAAGGGAAGTCATAAGAGATGCAAATGATATGGAACCATGATGAGGGTGGAGACGATATTGAATAATCAAGTGAGATATCAATTATGGAAGATAAATGCGAATATCGGATACAACAAATGGATAGTGTGCATCATGTAGGGAGTAAGATCAATCTTATTCTCAGCCCTTAGATGAACATTAGATGTGAAGACTCAGTGAAGAACATGGTATTTTTGAAGTAAATTATAAGTAGGGAGAGAGTTACCAGATCACCATTGGACGTGAAAACCACATAACACCCTAGTAATGGTAGTCCTTTCTGAAGTATACATATCTTCAAAAAGAGTAGGAATTGGAATTCCATCTTCTACCATGTCAATGTCCATAACGGATGATATAATGGAAGGTGTTATAGAGATAGTGTCTTTTAGAAATTGAATATTAAAGGTTAAATTATTGGAAGAAGCTTCATTTATGGATGTGTACATCCCTTGTACAATCAACTGGTAAGTCGCTCCACCCCAACTTAAAATTTTCTCCGATCCTACCTCAGAGAGAAGTTCAACAAGATCATATTGAGCAATGTGATTGACATTAACCGATCGTTCAATTATATTAATCCGAGTGCGGAAATCCCGTACATTCTCCGGATCATCCTCCTGTGTGCATATGGTTCACACAACCCAAGGAGCAGAGCGAGATGAGGAACCAAAATGTGGACGACAAATGGTACGTTTGGTCCGATGTTCCATAGAAAAAAATGAGTAAAGAATAATAAGGAGGGTGATGGGTTTGAGTATATTAAATTTTTGAATAAACCCACCAAAATGAAGGTTCTGGATTCAAGGAAATTAAAGAATTCACAAATAAATCATAACCAAGAACTTAAATCTAAAAGGAAATAACAAATAAACTACTTACAAGGAGGCTAGGGAGTTGGGTTGGCTGAAGGAAGCATCGGCGAGCCGAGGAAGATGAAGTGGAAATGAGCAAAATTTGGAGTTTTCCCCTTTTTGTTCAATCCGTGCTCAGTTCGGCTAGCTCGATAGGTGCTCGGCTGGCCAAACTGGTCGGTCAGCTATGGCCTGGCCGAAAAATCCCCCAAAATTTTTATTTTTATATTTTTCTTATTTATACAAATAAAATAAAATAAATCAATAAATTACAATAAAGGAAGATTAATCAGGTAATACAACATAATCCAATATCATTTTTCAAATTGGAGAATCTGACACTATCTAATGGTTTTGTCATAATGTCTACAAGTTGTTTCTCAATATTAATGTATTTCAGCATGCCAGTCTTGCTTTCAACTAATTCTCGAATATAATGATATCGTATGTCGATGTGTTTTGTTCGAGAATGTTGGATAGGATTTTTGGATATGTTTATAGCGCTGATATTGTTATAGTATATATTCATGGTATCTTGATCAATACCATAGTCTGCTAACATACGTTTCATCCACATCAGATACGTGCATGCATTTCCTGCCGTAATATATTCAGCTTCTCCGGTAGATAAAGATACTGAGTTTTGCTTCTTGCTCATCTAAGACACAAGGTAATTTCCAATGTAAAAGCATCCATCACCTGTGAATTTTCTATCATCGACATTACCTGTCTAATCAGCATCAGTATATACCACAATTTGTAATGATGTATCATGACGATACCATAAGCCTAAGTTAGTTGTGCTAGAAACATATCTGATTATTCTTTTAATCACAGACAAATGAGATTCTTTAGGGTTAGATTGGTATCTAGCACATATGCATACACTGAAGGAAATATCAGGTCTACTAGCAATTAAATACAATAGACTACCAATCATGCTACGGTAAATACGAGGGTCCACACTTTTACCTCAATCATCTTTCGACAGTTTGAGTGATGTAGCCATAAGTGTTTGAAAATTTTTACCATTCTCGAAACCAAATTTGTTTCCAAGATTCATCGTATATTTGGTTTGAGAGATAAATATCCTATCTTAAAGTTGTTTAACTTGGAGAGCAAGGAAATAATTTAGCTCACCAACCATACTCATTTCAAATTCTGATTTCATCGAATCTGCAAACTTAGAGGAAAGGTTAATACATGTTGATCCATAGATAATATCATCTACATTTATTTAAACAATCAACATATCTTCATTATATTTTTTTAATAAATAGGGTTTTATCAACACTTCCCGTTTTAAAGTTTTAACTAAGTAGAAATTTGGTTAGCTTTTCATACCATGCTCTTGGGGTTTGTTTTAAGCCATACACAACCTTTTTAAGACGATATACATTATTAGGAAGTTTGGGATCTTCAAAACCTTTAGGTTGTTCTACATAAACTTCCTCATTTTATTCATCGTTTAAGAAGGTATTTTTTACATCTATTCGGTATATTTTGAAATTTTTATGGCATGCAATGGAAATAAATAATCTGATGGATTTAAGACAAGCAACTTGTGCAAAGGTCTCATCATAGTCAATCCCTTCAATTTGAGTGACCCTTGTACAACCAATCGTGCTTTGTTTCTTATAATATTACCTAATTCATCATATTTATTTTTAAAAATTCATTTAGTTTCAATCACTTGTTTGTCAGAAGGTCTAGGAACCAGATACCAAACATTGTTTCTAACAAACTGATTTAATTCATCTTGCATAGCCAAAATCCAATTTTCATCAGCAAGGGCTTTATTTACATTAGTTGGTTCTACCTAGGAAGTGAATCAAACATGATTACATAAGTTTTATAATTGTCTTCTACTTTGAACACTAATGTGAGGGTTATCGAGTATTTGATTAGTTGGATGATCCTTGACTAATCTAACCTCAGTAGAATATAATTTTGATGATGGTTCAGATTGATTGAAAATAGTAATTCATCATCTTGATCATGATTGGGTGTGACAGTTTGATCATCGATAACAACATTTATAGATTCTTATATCACCCCATTCCTTTTATTCAGGACACGATATGCTCTACTATGTAGAGCATACCCCAAAAATATACCCTCATCACTTTTAGCTTCAAACATTCCCAAATGTTCCCGCTCTCGTAAAATAAAGCATTTACTTCTGAAGGTTTAAAAATATTTCACAGAAGGTTTTTTATTAAACCAAAGTTCATAAGTTGTTTTATTTTTACCTGCTCTTATATAAACACAGTTAATAATATAGCAAGTGGTATTAACAGCTTTAGCCCATATATTTTTAGCTAATTTTAGGATGTTAAGCATAACACTCGCCATTTCTTAAAGAACTCTATTTTTCCTCTCAGCAACACCATTTTACAGAGGGGTTTTAGGAGAAGAAAATTCATGTAATATTCCATGGTCATTATAGTACTTCTCAAAATTGTCATTCTCAAATTCGGGGCCATGGTCACTTCTTATTCTGATTACAGAAAGTTCTTTTTTGGTCTGAATGCATTTAATTAACTTTTTTACTTCGTCAAAAGCATATGGAGTAGTTTAAGAGGTCTTGCAGTAGCTAAGGAATTCACCTTTTTGTGACTACTCCTTATTTGTTTGTCTATTTGACAGGCACCACATACTTTATTTTTTAACTTTTTCAGTTTGAGTAAACCATGAAGATGATCTCTCTTGCTTAATTTATATAGGTCTCTATAGTTTACATATCCAAGACGTTGATGCCAAAGTTTATTTTCATCTGTTTAGACCATGTAACAAGAGTGATTTGTAGAACAAGCGTTGTCAATGATATAACAATTTTCAGAGGTTCTTTGTCCATTTAATATCATATGGCCTTTGTAAGTGTTATAGTTTATATCCCTGTCTGTTGTCAAATTTATGGTGCCAAAAATCACTGTTATATATAACTTGCATAAGTGAAGCTTTCTCAAGGATCAACATTCATAAACAAGCTAAGCTCACAACAAGCAAAGCTCACAAGTACAAGGATCAATCTTGAATGCAAGAACTGCTCACAAGACAAGACTTAAACTACTCAAGCTGCAAGACTTCAAGAAGAGTACAAGGCAGTTTGTAAATAACTCAAGACACTTTCAAGATTGAGCTACATCAATATTTCAAGATTGAACTACATCAAGACTTCAAGGCTCATACTTCAAGGTCACTAGTTCCTAATGTTTCAATGTCCTTACTTCATAGTTGAGGTTTGACTGACCTTAGGTTGACCTTAGAAGTAGGTCATTTTGGATACATAAGTTGAATGTTTATTCTACATGAGTTTGGTTTGTTCTTCGACTAGTCCTAGGCCTTCTTCGACTAGTCCTAGAGTTGCTTCGACCAGTCTAAGAAATTCCTCGATCAGTCGTGAGTTTGTTACAAATTTTGGATAAAATCTGTTAGGCTTCGACTAGTCCAGAACTGCTCGACCGATCGAAGGAACGAGTCGATCGCATCTTCGACGATCGAAAAACTTTGACTCAAAATCCGATATTTTTCAGTTCTTGACGATCGAAGGAGACCTTCGACGATCGTAGAACGGTCAAAGCTTATCGCGCTGATCTTTCAAATATCTGTTATTGCTTCGACTAGTCGAAGAGCTCCCTAGACGATCTGCTCACGCGATCCGCTCACCTATAAATAGTGCACGAATCTCAAGAAATCATCGAATTAATTAATCCATTTAAGATAATCTTCGTCGAACTTCTGAAATTTTATGCTCCATCTAAGCTAAGTGTGCTTATTTAATATTCTCTTTCCTTAGCTTTATTTAATTGATTTTGTTTCTGCTATTCCAATCTAATTTGATAAGAGGAATTGTTATTCCCTTTCTTTGGAATCAAAATCAATTAAGGCAAGCCCTATTTGGTTTAATTTAAAATCTATTAGAATTAGAACCATTGTAATTGAGTACTTGACATTGAACTTGGACATTCAATCATCTACTCTGATTTGGTTCTACCGGGCTGCTACAACGAAGGAGATAATCAAGTATTTTACATTTAATTGTAAATTCCTTTCTGTTTTGGTTTCTTTCAAGATTTGTCAGAAAATTCTTGTTGTATTGGTTATCTGAGGAGAGCCAGGAAAACTCAGAAGTGGGGTTTTTTAATTGTGTAAGCCCACAGACAAAGACACAATTGTAAAGGTTTTGGGTGAACCTGGGAAAACCTATTTTGTTAGTGAACGCTAATATCCCCTGTGTGAGGATATTAGGAGTGGAGTAGCATTCTGTGTGGCTGTTGTTTAACAGTTGGTGAACACACAGGCGAACCACTATAATCCCTTGTGTTGTGGTTGAATGATTTATACTTCTGATCTTTAATTATTCTTTTGTGGGATGTATGTATGGTGGTGAATGTTGTAATCATTTAATTCAAGCATTGTGAGAATTTTGTAATAGTTTAGAATTTATTTTCTGTTATTCCTTTATCAGCTTGATATTCAATTTCCTTTAAAAGTTGTTCCAGCAAGGTTGCCCTGCCATTTTTATGGTGTATGGCTGTCCCTAGAACAATACATTTGTGATTACAATTTATTTCAATTCAGTTTGTATTTATTTCTGTATTCCTCTTTGGTTTGAGATTTGATACAAAGATCTTTCTAGAAATAAGGTTGTCCTACCATAAACTCTGGTTTTTGGTGTAAGGCTGTCCTTAGAACAACATTTGTATCAACCTCTCAAGATCTGAATTTTGAGGTTATTTTACTTTCTTGTATTGTGATTTATTTTAGCTATCATATTCTTTTTAATTCCGCTGTTATAAGTTTTATTTGGCATTGTCCTATTCACCCCCTCTAGGACATATAGCTAGGCCTTTTCAGCCTTGATTGTTAATTATCTCACATCCGTGATCTGAAAATTTTATACTACGATTATTATCACATATTTAAGATATGCTTAGCAAATAATGTTTTAAACCATTGACATATAGAATATCTTTAAAGATAGGTAGATTGGGAAGATTTACATTACCCCTTCCTATGATTTTTCAGTTGCTACAATCTCCAAAAGTAACTGAGTCACCATCAATTTGATTGATGTCTAATAGAATTGCCTTATCACCTGTCATATGTCCATAACATCCACTATCTAGGTACCATCTTGAATGGCTACTTGCTTTGAAAGTTGTGTGGATAACAAGACACTTATCTTTTGGAACCCATTTCATTATAGTTTTAGCTTTAGGAGGATCTCTTATTATTCAATGTGTTTGGGAGTAAGAGTTTTTGTTGTTTCTACTTTCTCTGCTATTTCTAGAGTTGGATTTCAAGAGCTCTTTAAGCAAGTCCACTATCTTATCTACTATAGGAGGATTATTATTTTTCCTTTGATATTTATGGTAGTTGGCATTAGTTTTTGGATTAGAAGTTTTTTTTAATGATTTTTCATTCTTCTTTACTTCCTTCATAATTTCTTCTTTAAATTTTAAAGATCCTCCCCTTACAAATATGGGGCCATATTTTTAAATTTTTCTGTGTGACTTTTGATATATCCCAAGCCAAATTTGTCACTACTTCGTCGAGATGTAGTTATTGTATGTACTTTCATTTCATTTTGGGTTTTTCTAAGATAACTCAAAAATCTCAGCGGCTTGTTTTGTGGTGAGCCTGTGAAAATCATAAAGAGGGTTTTATTATGATAGCCCATGAAAATCATAAAAACTGTATCAAATTGTTAAGGTGACCCTGTGAAAACCTTGAAATGGTGAAAGCCAAAATTACAAGGGTGGTAATTTTGGGAGTGGAGTAGGTGTGGGGTTTATGCACCGAACCATTATAACTCCTTGTACATTGTAGTGATTGTTTAATTCTTTATATGCTTTCCTTGTGATTGATTATCTCTTTCTAAGTTTGATATTTTGATCTCAAAGACGTCATGATATAAGGTTGCCCTACCTAAATCTTTTAGGTGAAGGTTGTCCTATGAACTATTTGAAATCAAGATTTCAATACTCTAAGCAATTGAGAGTATTTGTTTAATTATTCCACATTATATCGAAATATTTTGTATTATCCTATTCACCCCCCCCCCCCCCCCCACCCCCCACCTCTAGGACATTTATAGCTCGTCCTTTCAGATGCACCATCGGTCGTCATAGTGACTGTGACGACTTATGGGAATTTGTCAATCTTAGCTTCATCTTCTTTACCTTCTTCAAATGAAAAGGAGGCATGTTATATGATTATCGGATAAGCGTGTTCTTCTACATCCCCTAGCATTATGTTTGGTTGAGTGGGTCATGCCTAAAAGTTAGACGGGAACATGAAAACCATATTATAATGGAAAGTCACTGGAGACAGCAAAGCAAACACAATACTACCACTTAAACCTTGCCCCCTAGTATGTCAGAGTTGATTTTTTCAACCTGACTAGGGTACCTTTCGGCCACGAGTTCGACAGTCGGGAAATTTTCTTGAGCCTCTGTAGTTAATGAGAGTTCTTGAGCCAACCCCTCTTCTATCGGGAAGCAATCTTCGCTAAGGTAATCCGACATGTTACTGTCACTATCGTCTTTTGGGGCAGCCATGTCATCACTTAGATCTTGTCTTTCTCACTTTGCGATTGGTATCACAGCTTTGACCGCGTTTACTGCCACTTTCTGTCCAAGCATGGGGACCTTCCAATTTTTATTTTATTTTATTTTATTTATTTATTTATTTATTTATTTATTTTGGGGGCGGTTTTGGTGACCAATCAAAGGAGCTCTCTTTCCTCTCCCATCTCTCTTCTTGCAGTATCTCTCTGTCTCTGCCACTGGCGCTTCTAAGTCTTCGTCAAAGCTTTCGGTATTGCTAGAAACTTCATATGAACAACTCACTTCCATACTCCTCCCGTGTGGTAGGAGGCTTGACTATCCTTATCAGGGGCAGTCCCTAACGTGAACGGTGATTAGAGGTTGAGTATGTCGACCAATACCTGCCTCGACCATTATTGGGGTATTCTCTCTCTTTCAGGAGGCTGTTTCGATTGTGATGGCATTTCTCGCACAAATTGATCGCAAATCCAAGAACTTGGGTGTCGTTAGTGCCTCCCTTTAATAGTGGTCGTCAGATCATTTTGAGAAAACCATCGATGCCCTCGCACAAGTTGGTCGGTCATTCCTAGTGGACCATTCAAGTTGAGATCAACCTTTACTTTCAGATGATCCCTCATATTAGTCGTGATCGTGTTTACCTCCACATTAGCTGGGAATGGGTCGGTATCGATCAGCATCTCCTCCTTTTCCTTCTCTGAAAACTTTAGTAGCCCATGGTCGATGTGGTCTTGAATGACATTCCTGGAAACAACACATTTGTTAGTGGAATGGGATCGAGACCCAAACCATTTACAATATTCAATCTTTTGCAGTTCATCAGCCGAAGGTACTTTATGATTTATAGGGACCTTGATGAACTTCTCAGCTAACAATATGTAAACTTTCTTTAGCTCACGTGATATCGAATGTATACACCTTCTGAGCCTTCTGTGTGGCTGGGGTGATCGATTCCACTTTGACTAATGCCGAACATACTAACGACTTTTTGGCTACTACTTCAACAATTGCAATTTCATAATTAGGGTCATTGTAGTACGTCCCTAATAATGAATTTGATCATCTAGCACCTTCTTGGAGTAGTTCCTCATAGCAAGAGATCTTTTCTATCAGGTTGTATAAGTCCACAAACTCCATACCAATAAACTTTTTACGAAGCTTGTACTCTAGACTGTCTTATGTGAGTTGCACAAATTCGGCCTCAATCATGACTATTTTACAGTGGTTTTTTGCCCACTTAAATCGCATAATATAAATGTCGCGTGGTTCCTCGAGCAACTGTCAAAACCATGCAAGATCAACCATGGTTATCTTTGATTTCTAAAGAAGAAGTGGGCATGAAATTTTTCTTCCATTCCCCGCCAACTATGTATCGAATCCGGTAGTAAGTTTCAATACCATGTGAAGACTGCAACAGTGAGCGAATGACCAAATAATTGCAACTTATAATAATCAATATTGGCTAACTCACCACATTGCATGGTGAATCTGCCAACATATTCGATAGTCGACTACCTGTGTCCACCAGGAAAAAAAAAGCAAATTCCAATTAATAATTCATCGATAAGGGATGTTGCCGATCTACCCACTCTGGGTAGGGTTTGTGATAAATGGGGATAGTGTTGCGGCCTAACACCTGGCTAGCAACTTCTTGAACAAGCTGCATTATCTGATCTCAATCAATCCACTGGGGTTCTATGACCGGCATTTGATGTAGCCCAAAATGATTAGGATTATCTTGAAATCTAGGGCCTTACAACGGATTGAATCCAACTGGAGGTCCATGATTTTTGTTTTCAGGCATAAATTATCTGGCCTCCCGTTTAGGTTGCCTAACTTCCGTAGGGGGTGGCGCGTTCCTGACCTCCAGAGGGGTCGGTGGTGGGTTACGTTGTATTGGCAGCATGGGTAGTAATGGGACTACAGTACCGACCGAACTCCTGTTATGTTGGGACGTGGGCGGTGTCCACTCTGTTATCACAGCCAAAATCATTGCATAACTTTAGTCTAACTGGCCATGTAATGGTTAGTGATCTTGTCTTGGAAGTGGAACTGTTCCACCTGGACCCTTTCATACTCCCATCTGGATACTCATTTGAACATCTGAAGCACAGCAGATACCTCGCTCGGGATTACGGCACAAGACGTGGATGGTCCAACCTGATTGTATTCAAATGTTTATATTAGTGGATATATGATGATGATGTTGCCTTTGTGATTTGTGTAAACTTGTGGTTATGCTTATTACGAGTTAAATGTACATTGGAAAATCCTCCTTGTGGGATCCTAGGATTAGAATCTAGTGTATGGACACTAAGAGCCGAGAATGGGGTACTATGGAGGCTGTCGCCACTAGATTCGGCAATCAGGAATTTTGTAAGTCCAGTTTCTGAGTTTGGGGTATGATGCTAGCATTCAAATTAAGCCCCTCTAGGGGTGCCCAAGCCTTCATATCATCACCGCATGTCATCACCTAGAGGTGGCGCGGTTGGCATCGCAGGTTCAGTCCTGGCAATTTTGGCACTTCTCCTTGCATTTTTTATGACAAACAAACCGATAATCCATAAACATGGTCCCACTGAGTGTGCCAAAAAATTGTTCAACCATTGTTTTTCTCACACAATGTGCGGGCATGCCAGAATTGGATTTGCAGCTCCAATTCGAACCGAACAGTAATGACCTCGAGCACCAAGATAGGTAGACATAGGGTATGACCGAGATAAGGAGAAATCGATCGCCTATTCAGCCACTCGCTTAATATGTAAACGAATCAGGCGATAGTTAGAGGGTGAGGTTCATCCTTTGAAGATGGGTTAATCCTTTGCCTTCCATACGAAAGGACTTTTCAATACATATTAGATAAAATAGGAAAGAGATTCTTATAGTCATTCGCAGAGAACAGCTGAAGAGTACCTTTCCGATCAACGAACTGAATCCAACGTAGGAGCTTAGACTCGAGATTATCACTAAAAGTTACCAACTACTTAGTTACCACTACAAATTACACTTTGAATGTAAATGGCAAGCTTGGAAAGTAAATATTACACTAGGGAATGTAATTTGACAAGATAATTAAAGGATAATTCAAAGATAAGTTTGGTTTGTTTGGTTTTGGTATGAGATGAAATGTTCTATTATGATCTTCTTCAATTTATAGCCTTAATCCAGCCATTCTAGATTTTTCCCACGTCCTGACAGTTATAGAAACTATTCGCCACTACTCTATTTTTGGATTATTCTCCTATTCTTTGCTTCTCTTTTAACCACCTGCCAAGCTATCATGCGAATTCAATCATTACACACCAGTCATTTATTTGCATAAACTCGATCGCTAGCCCTCTCAACCACTTTAATAATGTTCAGTCGTGACTACTACACTGCAGCTTTATTTTTCGAGTTATAACCGTACATATCTCAAGAAATCATTCGATCATACTACGCATTCCCGTATAAATCACACATAAATGAACCTGATTGTTTAAGATAGGGTTCAGCTAGAATGGGTATGAACAATGGTAAGAGTTGGTCTTTCAATAATTATCTTTTCAAAATGAGACCCCGGCTCGACTGTAACAGTCGACAGATTTTTTGTTTCTTCCTCAAAGTTAAAGGAACCATTTTGTATGATTATGAGAGGACCCAATTCTTCTACGTCTCCTTACATCTCGTTTGGTTGAGAGGTTTAGCTTAGAAACTCAATGGTAATGTCAACACTATATTGCAATCCAATACAACTAGTGGTAATGACCCAAATTGTATTATTAAATTCGGACATTGGCCCTAAAGTGTTTTCAAATTCAGTTGCTTGTTTGTTTCATTCTTAATTTCAAACTTCATTTCCTCATTTAGTTTATATGAGACTTGTTCTGATGATTTTACTTTTACAAGCAATTCTTCAATCAAAAGATCACCCGAAAACCATTCGTCGTTAAAGTATTTGATTGATCTTTCAATATTCATACCTTCCTTTTTGAAATTCTGGTCATTCTTGGATGATTCAACTTCTACATGGAGCTCGCCCATATTAATTGGTATATACTCTTCTTCTAGTCTTGAAATTTTCAGCCTTGATCATATTTGCATAAACTTCATAAAAGGTACGTTCCATACATCAGCTAATTATCTTCGTATAACTGCCCGTTGCCTTTGACAATTTGCTTTTGAATATGTGTCATCCATCGAGGACCATTGGAAACTTTGGATGATGCAGCCTTTTCCAAACTCCCTCTTGAGTAGCCCAAGGTTTAATCATCATTTGTCTTGAAATAGAAGAGTTATCTTTTCCAATATTTTGAATAAACAATAGCTCTGCTTGATAGTATGCTCGATAAGCTTACATATTCAGTCAGACCGGCCTTACTTATTGCTCACACAGGTGTGTCCTTTTAAAGTTAAGTTTATCACCTTTAGATACACTTCAATTTTATTGACCGTATTCGCAGACTTCATAATTTTCTTCTCAGCACCTCATTTCTCGACTTGATCTTTTTGCTCCAATGTCAATTTTTTGCCATGGCCGAACCAACTTCTGAGGATTAATGATGGTTACATTGATTTTCATATTAGTTGAAAACAAATCAGTATCGATCAAAATTGCTTCTTTTTCTCTTTCAGGAAACTTCTACAATCATTGGTCGATGTTGTCTTGTATAACGTTCCCAAAAACAACGCATTTCTTAGTGGAATGTGATCAAGTTTCATGCTATTTACAATAATTAATTTTCTTTAATTCCTCAGTCGATAATATCTTATGGCTAATAGGAAGTTTGATCAATTTTCCAGCTAGCATAATGTCAAAGATTTCATCAGCCGGAGTAATATCAAAGTTGTACATCCATTGAACTTTCTGATTGGAAGGCGTAGTTGCCTTTGTTTTAATTAAAGTCGAGCAAATAAATGATTGTTTAGCTACAACTTCAACCACTACAACATCATAATTAGGATATAATAGTATGCCTCTACTGATATATTCTTTTGTCGCATCGACTCCTGAAGTAGAGCCTCATATTGAGATACCTTTTTAGTTAAATTATTGAGATTTGTTAATTATATCCTAATAAACTTGCTTCAAAGCTTAAACTATAGACTATAATGATCCAATTGGACAAATTCTACTTAATCGTAACTACTTTGCACCAGCTTTTTGCTCTCTTAAACCAAGCAATATTATTTTTAGGTGATTCTCTTAGCAATTGTTGAAAATATACAAGATAGGGCATAAATATTTCTCTATCCTTATAAAAGAACTGGGCATGAAACTTATCTTCCATCTCATGTTAATTTGTATGGAATTTGGCAACAAATTAGAACACCAAGTAAAGGCTACCCCAGTTAGTCAATGGCCGATAATTGTAATTTATAGTAATCGTTGTTGGACAATGCTCTACATTGTATGGTAAAAAGAGCTATATGTTTTTTGGTCGATTTACCGATATTACCTGTAAATAGTGTAACATTTAGTCAATAATTCCTCGGCAATGGATATTATTGACCAATCCAGTTAGGATAAGGCTTGTGATAAACTGTAGTAGTAGTTCAGCTGAGAACCTGGCCTGTTAATTTATGTACTAGTTGAACAATCTAATTACAATCCCAATGTTGTATTACAGCTATCAGAGGTGATTCCAAATCAACTTGATATTTCTCCTCATTATAAGGTTGATTCATGGGCAAAGGTTACCCCCTAGTATCCCTTGATTCTTAATCTCATGGATTTGAAATTGTGGTAATGACCGCTTTAATCAAAGTGGGAATATGTTAAGATGTCCTAGAGGGGGGGTGAATAGGACTTTTTAAAATTTTATGATGATTTAAAACCTATCAACCCTATCCTGAACTAATATGCAAATAACAGGATTTCTTCAATGTAACTCTAATGGCTTCTAAGCCAGATAAAGGATCCAATCATACGACTATTCAAAACATAAACAAGATGTACAACATAGTTCATGATGAATGTGACTGTGTGTGAGATGTGATTCTAATTAGTTCTAGGTAATCATGTGAATATGCATTATGAGAACATTCAAAGAAATCACACAAGTAGTAAAGGTAAATAGCAATCCCAAACATAGTCGTTTTTATAGTGGTTCGACTACGTGTCTACTCCACTTCTGGTGGACGTACTCAACCCTTGAGTGTATCAGATCTCATTAACGGAGGTTTCAAATCAGGTTCACCTTAAACCAGTACAACCTACACAAGGTTGACTCTAGGACCTACACAAGGTACCTAACATGTCTCCATGATACACAAGTATATGCCCCACACAAGACCAAGGGTCAACACACAGCACCCAGATTTTAGGCCACACAGGCCAAGGATCCACACAAGGAACCTAAGAGTTTATGCCCTACACAAGAGCAAAGGTCAACACACAACACCTAAGTTTTAGACCACATAGGTCAAGGACCTACACAAATGACCTAAGTTTATGCTCTCCATAGAGCAAGGGTTAACACAAAGCACCCCCACGTACTCTCTCGTCGGAGGCCTCATATGAGGACTTGAAAGGGGTGAGAATCACCTGTGACCCAATCCTACATAAAGGAATGATCAGCAGGGTCTCTGGACTCTAATGACTTACAGATAAGTAGATGAGCCACATTTAGCATGTTGATGAAGATCTCCTCCTTTGATGATGAAGAATCTTCAGCTCACTTGAACCACAACACAAATGATGCTCCAATGTATAACAACGGGTTGGGTCAAGGTTATGTTGGAATCCCACTCTATTAAATGTTTTTCTATTTTAGAAACAGAGTGATTCCAATCATTTATGCATTCAAGGTATCCCAGCTCAATGATTTTCCATTAAGGTGGTATCTGGAGGATCCTTGAATGCGGAAGTTCATTCCCCAATCCACTCTATTGAATGTCAATGATGAGTGTGGATTGGAGGATGAACTCCCATGAGAAAAAAAGGCTTAGGGTATATGATCTAAAATTAAACACTCAAAAGCTCTATTTATTTTCTCTACCAACCACCAAAGGTAAACTCTCTTTAAATAGGCAAAAAGTTTTAATGGAAATAAAACAGTCATATTTTTAACAGAGTTCAATATCATCGAGCAAGCTTCGATATCATTGAGCGTATACTCTCGATACCATTGAATGGTCGCTCGATGACACGAACTCAATCTGTCAAACACTTTTGACCCTTTTTGCCAACTGGTCAAGGATATCGAACAATCTCGATGTCATCGGATTTTGAACTCTGATTTCATCGATGCAAGGTTCGATTCCACGACATTTGAAAACATGAGAGCAGACTTGCCTTTGAAACTTAATAGGTATTTGATATGATCGAGCATCCCTCGATATCATCTAAATTTGAATGTCGATGATATCGATACCAATTTCGATTCATCGATATTTTCAAGGAATTTTCCTATAAGCTTGTTGGACAGTTTGTCCTATTTCGATGACATCGACCTAGTCTCGATATGATCAATATTTGAATATCGATATCCTCAAGAGCTCCTCGATACTTAAATGAATTTACCTAAAAGCTTGCTGGTCAGATTTGTGTCCTAATCCGATATCATCGAAGGTCAATCGATATCCTTGATGTTTGAATTTTGATGATATCGAGGCTCTCTTCGGATATCAAAAATCACATGATTTTTCTTAACTACTTTCAGGACACAACTGACCAGATGTCAATTTTATCAAGCCGTCTCGATGAACTTGAGATTCAAAAGTCAATGATATCAAACATGTTATCGATTCATCGATAATTCAGTCTAGGATTCATTGTGGTTGTTGGACATCTGAAGTCCTCATTTCCATAATATCGAGTGAGTTTCAAGGACATCTGTAATAGAGTTTGATTTCATCGAACTAATTATCGATAAATTGACAAAGGCGGAAAACTTAGAGATTTTCTTAATTTTACAAAATAGTTTTCTCACCTTAAACCCTCAGTTGTTCTATCCATTTTTAAGGGTTTTTATATACCTGGTGTTTTGGGACATGGGATGTGAGGCTAAGTTTACCTTTTATGAGTTCAAGTACACATCCTGTTAAGGCAGATGCTTGAATGATCTTCTATGGAGCTCACTTGTCTTACTGACTCAACACTTAAGCTAATTAACAAACCAGGGCACTTTCAGGATTAAGTTCCTATTTACACGCTCAAGACGACTGAAAATCAAAGGTAGTGGTGAATTTCATACATCCTACATTGGAACAAGGATAGGAATGGGTGGTGTGTTTCACCGTGGAGGAAGAGCCTATGACACTGGCTGTACTGGGTATTGGTGCTTGTTTCAACAAGAAACAAAATGCATTTTGATATGGGAATTATCATTCAATAATAATAAAGAAAGAGAGAGAGAACAATCATCACAAAGTATTTCATTTATTTTGAGTTTCAATTATATCATCATGTTTTCCTTGATTCTAAAACAAAGTACAATGAACCAGCACAACGAAATAAAAGAGAAGTAATCCAATGGCAATTTCAACAGCATTTTGGCGTGCTTTGCATCCGTCAAAATGACAGAAGGGTTGTGCTGGTCCAAAATCATCGCCTTAAGTCGACATTCGATGAATATATATATATATATATATATATATATATTGGAGGTCAGACCATGAAAGAATCCAAAAAAATGCAAAGAATAGAGCTGCGGGGATACGTGTTGCGCCCATATACAGTGTACCTTGTTGCACAGGTCCGTACAATTCATCTTGAGTACTTATCTTAAGTTGTGCGGGTCTGCGCAACTCATCTTAAGTTGCGTGGGTCTACACAACTCATCTTCCCAATACCCGTTCCTTCTTTCTCTCTCCTTACTCCAGGCACCTCTGTGAAACTTCTGATCCTCCAAATGAGAGGGATAGGGGTATTTATAGGCTTTTTCATGTGTGAAACCTTAAATTATGTGTCGTGGGCCCCTTTCCATGCAACGGACCCAATAAACTCGTGTAACAGGTTTGTTTGCTTAATAAACCCACGCAATAGGGTCGTTGTTGTACGGGTCCCCATAACAAGGTCGTTCTGCATGCAACTGCACTTTGGGAGGCCATTCTGCGCACAACTACACTCTGGGAGGTCTATTTTGGACAACTGCACTCTGGGAGGTCTATTCTACACAACCGCACTCTGGAAGGTCTATTTTGTACAGCAGAGACTGGGAAGTCTATTTTGCAGCATTTTTTGTGCACCAACATATGTCCCCTTGATCCTTCTTTAATTTGACTATGAAATCAAATGGAGGATCGATCTTCTTTTGCATAAAATCCTTTCATGACAGAGGAGGACTCTTTATGAAGATAGAGTTGGTTGCATAATGGAGAAGGATTGCTCAAACGGAGATCTGAAGAGTCGAGCTCGAACGAAAGGTTGAAGAATCATGTTCGAACAGAAGATCATGCTTGAATGGAGTGTTGTTAAACGAATCATGTTCGAACAGAAGATCATGCTCAAATGGAGTGTTGTTAAATGAATCATATTCAAATAGAAGAACATGCTCGAATGGAGTGTTGTCAAATGAATCATGTTTGAACAGAAGATCATGCTCAAATGGAGTGTTGTCAAACGAATCATGTTCAAATAGAAGATCATGCTCGAATGAAGTGTTTTCAAATGAATCATGTTCTAACAGAAGATCATGCTCAAATGGAGTGTTGTCAAATGAATCGCGGTCAAAGGATTGAGCTCAAATGAATTGGGATCGAAGGATGACTAGATGGTCATGCTCGAACGGAAGACTGAATGCCCCCAGTCAGAAGCATCGAGTGAATGCTTTGATGGGGAGGATAATGGTGACAACAAAAGCACTTTGTTTTCATAGCGATCAATCAGATAGAACACTTTCTATGAATAGGGTCACAATTGCATCCTCCACAGTTTTAATTCCCTTATTTACACAACTCTCTTTTCATCAAAACTTGCCACTATAATAGTTGTGACGACTTCATCTTTGAATAAGTTGATCAGAGAAGTGTCTTTTAATGTTGCTCTTACTACAATGATCTCTTTGATAAGCTCTAGTAACTCTTTCTTTAAACTATGTGGCTAGGAATTGTTCTTTAATGTTGTTCTTACTGCAATAATATTTGAGAATGTCTCCTTTATTCATGGCCTACATAATTCAAGTTTTCGGGTGATAATCTTTCCTACCAAATTAATCGGAATTAGTATCTCAAGATATTGCAACTTTTCGGTTCAGTCTCATGAAGCATTGATAATTTCAAAAATAGATTCAGAATAATTATTAATAATTAAGAAATAATCATAACGTATTGATGACTTTGAAATAATTAGAATGTACAATGATTTGAACTGCATGTTTACGATATATAATATGACAATGATTTGGTCATTTCATTTTCCATACTTGTCAGCGTACTTTGTATTGCATTTGTTGCATTCTTTTTACAATTTAGTTTGTGAGATTAACCATATCAATGTATCAACTTCGAGCCACAGTTTAAGCTCTTAAGGTGTTGGAGCGAACATAACTCTGACTGGACATACTTTGACTGGAGTTGACTAGACTCGACTTTACCTTTACTAGACTAAACTTTAACTGGGCTCAAGGAGCAATTATAGTTTACTGTCGATTTTGGGCATTCACAGTTTAGGCCCTTAAGTTATTAGTGCATTCACTGTTTATGCTCTTCAGTTATTAGAGCATTCACAGTTTATAGGCTCTCAAGTTATTGGAGCATTGTATATAAGTCTCATCTGTCATTGGCCTACTTGTGCATCGTTGTCCTGCTTAGGCACTCATTGTTGCCATAAATAATAAATAAATTGACATTTCTAATTGTAACGCCCTGAAAATCGGAGGTCGAGCATAAACTCAATCCATGAGTTCCAAAGCATCAATTATGCAACAAAAATAATGATAATTAAATGTTGTCTGGGTTAGTGCATTAATCATGAGTGGGATTATAATTCATACTCTAGATCAATTCATATAATGCAAGCGGAAGACTGGGAAATGTATATAAACGTGTATGGACCAAAAGATCACGATCGGTCTTCAGAGTATGAATACATCACTGAGTCATCATATACATTTCATAGTCCAAATAGTTCAATTACAAAAATAAACCATGCAGCCCCGTCGATCCGGATGGCCTAAGCGAAACCCCTAGAGAACTGCATATATGAGAACTCGTCCTGATCATCATAGAAATCAGGCTTTGCCTCCTGAGTCGCATCATCATCTGAAACTAAGACAAAGTCTGGTGGGTGTTCAAAACACCGTCCTAGGACGTGGGATTGAGTGATCAACTCAGTGGAACAATAAAGCAAAGGTTAACATGTTATCAATTCAGTCAAGCAGTAATGATAACGCAATACAAGCAAACATCCCTAAGTACTGTGATTAATGCAAGAATGATATGAATAATGATGCATGCCATTGCCTACGCTCCTTCGGTGACTTCATCTTACGATCGGGCATGCAACACTGCCACAGTGCTTGACCTGCTACGCCAAACACACACGTAATGCGGTGCATGAGCATGATTACCAAGTTCTTATTAGTCCTTTTCATATGGCAGGATTGGGAAGCTAAGGTACCTCCATTATATCAATTCCCAAACAATGATCCATTCTAGGATCATCAATCCTAGTAAATCTCATATAATGATATGGTTTTAGGTCCCTGCAAAGGGCTCGTCACCTTATCAGTGCAGGCCTAGTGTACTCTTGTTGCTACGTAAAGGCTCGTCACCTCTACGCAGTCTTAGTGTACGCTCGAGGTCACTGCAAAGGGCTCATCACCTTATCAGTGTAGGCCGACAGCTCGAATACAGTGTCCCATACAAACGTATTTGGCTCACAAGTCTGGGTTGTTCACTGGTCACTATGGGGAGGCTCGTCACCCCAGCGTAGGCCGATAGCTCAACCACGGTGTCCCATACCACCATGCCCAGCTCATGAGTCTTAGCGGATCGAGGTACCAAGGTTTAAAAGGGTTTTCACTGGTGAGTTTGGTACCTTAGATTCAAACGGTAGCGTCCATACATGGTGAACATACAATAGGGCCAATCGGGTTACTTGACGAGCTCGATTAGTACGAGCACATGTTGAGTTAATCGACATGAAGTGCGTAAGTACTCTGTGTGGCCTAAGCACTGTCGACATCCCAAGTACGGCTCAGATCCATCGATCACGTCCTATGTGGCGAGACAACCTCAGCCGCTAATCAGAACCTGCTACCGACTGCCTGGACTATTTCATAGCCCCACACACATTCAATGATAACAGATGATCATACAAGCAAATCAGAACATTAATGGATCAACAATTCCAATCATACAAGCATGTGAGCATTGTTGGATTTCAACTTAAACATGAATTCACACGTAAGCAGTGTCTAAGTACAACAGATAAAGAATGTAAGTTGCATGGAGGAAATCATACACATCGTTAAGGTAGTTGAGAATCTCTTCTCAACGCCCATAAAAAGTACAATATATTACACACTGATTCATTCAGACATTTCTACAAACACTTAGACTACATATTCCAACATACATGACGTATGTTGGTAATATCACATATTAGGACAAATCCTTTCACCAAGGAGTTGTTACATACAACTAGCACAAACACACGATAATTTATCATGGCAAACACATGTTCAAATTTCATACATATACAATACTTTTTACATATACATGGAATACACAAATCTCAATATAGTTCATATATATCAAAAATGCAATACAAACATCGCATTTTACATGTGAAATTGCACCCACATCAGTACTAAACCATTAACCGACACTGAAAGCCTTGAAAACCATAACCTATACATTTATAGTCTACACCTTTCATCGGTAGACTTGTAATGAACTCAGTTTAAAGCTAAGTCTTTGTCTACGGCAGATTTGACAACCTATAGGATAAATTAGGTTAGCTATTTGATAACTTACACGATCAGAAACCCTAGAATAGATTAGGGTTAGGTTTTCTTACCTAAGAACGGAATGGAATTTGCTGGAATAGCGATCCAGTAGCGATGAATAAGCACGGGAAGAGGCAGGGTAGAATACCAGGAACCTTCTTCAAGTTCTCTCTCACTTTCTCTCTCTTTACTCTCTTCTCTCTCCTAGGATTTTTCTCAAATTCGTATGGAGTGAATGAGAGAGGGTTTAAGGTCCTTATATAGGCCCAGATTTGATGGAAATGGCCCCAGGGCCAAGGTATACTTAGGTTATATCCAAATACGGACTGTTCCGGTCCAACGGAGCACTTCTGGTGGCCCCTTTTCAACGTGCAGTCAGACTTAAGCTCCCTGACCATGAATCTAGGTCAGGGTAAGTTTTTGTACCGATCGAATTTACAGATCAGCCGTGGCGGACCAGTTTCAGTTCAGCGGTCACGGTCACTCGATCAGGGCCACAAGTACATCGACATGTGAGGGACATTTCTCCTGATCCGAGGATGTATTTGGGTTAGATTCTGATGATCTAAATCCTTATATTTGGTCCACAAGCGACACGAATTAGATTACTTAAATTCAAATTTTTATTTCTAAATATTTTCACGCTTCTCACACTCTTTGCTCCGAGCTCAAGTTGTGTAGTTCTAGACACAGTTAAGACTTGATTTCTGAGGGAGTTTTCAAGTCCAGTAATGCGGCCATATCCATATAGTTTCGGGGTAATCGGACTTTCGACGTGCGGTCCACGTCTGATACGGAGTTTCGAGATGCTCCCGAGAGCAACCAGGTTTAAAGATGGATTCTAGATTTTAGGGTAATGTAGCGTCAATGATTCTACAGGTTTTGGGTCTTGCAGATCATACTTAAAGTGATTTGTGCTAATTTCATAAGCATTCTAACTTAGCACTTACTAATATTAGCCTAATTTCTAAAGGATTTAGTTTTGGGTGATTTCTGCCTGAGGTGGTACTCGGGTCTTTGTAGTTTGTATAGAGAGTGATCCAAGCTATTAATACTTAACTAAATTATGCCCTAATTACAACAGAATAAAGTCCTAGGGCAGTTCTACGTCCAAGGATGTCCATTGCCAAGTTGGGAAAAATCTGGGATGTTACAATCTACCCCCCTTAAAAACCAATTTCATCCCCGAAATTGCCTGGGAGGAATAAATAACGATTTGATTATTTCATTTGCCTAAGTTTTATTTATTTCAAGTTTGTACGCGTGGTGGGGTGTACATTGTCCATGCTAGTCTGGTACATTTTAGTCTCTACCCCCCTTAAAAAAACTTATTTCTTTATCTCTTACTTATATCCTGATGGTTTGCTACAATGGATTTCTTTCCCTATTTGGAGTCTTGACGATGATTCCCATCTATGTAGAGTAACATATTTGTTTTCAATGGTCGACCAACATGGAGAGACAGTTGTAATGGGCTTGATCCCGATACGTCGATCATCTACCTGACCAGGGTAGAAGGCTCATGTATCCCTTCTTTGTCCTGGTGGATCCTAGTCTTCTGCTCGATCAAAGCAGTGAGTCCATTGGTAGTCGCCCAGGATTGAGAATTGGATTAAGCTGCGAATGTTTCACAATTGTATATTTCAGTAACTTCGTAGTCCGATCACTCTAAAAGCTTAGGGAATGCCCATCACTGAAAGGTTCAAATTTCCTATTTCTAAGGTTGCCCTTTAGGTCTTGGTCTAAGAGAGTCCTCGTTTTAATCTATGTCCGAGGAAGGGGTAAATCAATATCGTAATAGATCATCTTAAGGAGGTTTCTAATAGTATAGTTCTATTAACATTTGTGGATACACTAACTTTGTTTATTTTGACTTAACTCGTAACTATTGTTAAGCCTATTCATTAATACGAAGGTTCTGCTTCTATTTAGTGACCTCTCCTTTCGTCTAACTTGGATCAATTTCCTTCGATCCTGGGCTAGTGGGGCAAGGGCCAACCACGCTTCCGCTTCGCCACTTTGATTAAATGGAAGCATTAACTGACCTAACTAGATTGGGCTCATAATGATCTACCCCCCTTAAAATTTATTTTCACTCTCAAGGCTCAAGGAGCCATGTCCTGATCTGTATGTCGGAACAAGGTGTAATTTAGGACCTATCCTTAACATTAAATGGGATACAATCTCCTAATACATTGGTCTTCCTTCCATCGATGATGTGTGCTATGGCATTGTTACCTATGGTTATAGAAAGGAGCTAAAATGATGGGTATTGTAGTTGATTCCATGGACGGGTGTGAGTTTATGGCAAGATGCCTAATTCTACCCAAGAAGGAACTTTTACTACGGTCCCGACTTACCCTCTTTAATCATGCCCAGTTTAATACGATATGATAATCTATATATTATTAGTACATAAGGAAGTTGGACAAACAGGTTAACGGGCAGACTATCCTTCTAAGTTCATATGCATAATTATGTATGCTAGAATGGTCTATGATTCGGGACCTAATCCCTAACTGTCTGTTGCCTATTTAAGCAATTTCTTGGGCCTAAAAAGAAAAAATATCTATTGGCTATATACTTTTAACACTTCTCAAAGACAAAGTAATAAACTTTTGGTTGTAAGTGGTAAGGCCAACATGGAAAGAAAGTTGTGTAGTGGGTCTGAGCCTACATAGACCTTCTGCCTAGTCAGGATAGAAAATTGTCGTATCAGTTCTTAATCCTAGTTGATCCCGAGCTTCTACTTGATCAGAGCATTGAGTTCATTGGTAACTACCAGGATTGAGAATTCGATTCAAACCGCGAATACTTCGCTTATATCATTTCTCTACTCTGTGTTCCCGATTAAAATAAGTCCTTAAGAAGGCAATTATAGAGGGTGTGTTGTTTTGATCTAACGTTCAATCCAAGGAATATATAAGTTTCCTCTGAGCGTGAATAGTTTCTAAGTCAAACAAGCTTCCTAAGAGCTACTAAAGAAGCCTATAAGTACCAAGAGGATTTAACGAAAGAATAAGGTCTCACTCCAACCTAATCAAGCCGCCCAACTAAGTCTGTCATTCAATTGTCTTAGCATAATCAGTGTTTTACATTCCTTAGTATAACTAGTTGCCTAGTCATAATTTAGGAGTAGCGGTAATCCAATAGTTGGAATCCAAAGTCTACAATCATACGCTAGTTAATTTCATACCATCTCTAATATAAGAAATTATTTTATCGCTTAGGGTCAAACATTGTTTGATTGGAATTGAGTTGCCCAAACTTGAATGTAATTGCGCTCGTGCATTCACACATGACCATACCAGCTAAGAAGGTCCTGGGGTTCATGTTATTAATTTATTGAATTTCCTACACTGTTAACTCCTTTGAAATCTAAGAGTACCAACCTTAGGTCTAAAACTTTAAGAGCCTGTTTGGCCAGAGGTATTAAGTCATATTAAATGGATTTCGTTGCTACTTTCACCTCCGGATGTGGAAATAACATGTTTGGAAGGAGGGTGGGATGAAAAAAAAATCAATTTCATAGGCTTTGGAAAATAAGCCTTGTGCTGGAAAGTGTGAGATAGGATTTCCAAATCCCATGATGATAAATTTTCAAGTGTAATTTGAAAGGAAATCCCAGGATTTACTTTTAATTGCATACATTCCGAACATGCTGTTAGAACCCACAGGATACACCCAATCTAGGGACACTACTTACACATGCATTTATTATTACTTTTACAATTCCATCCACCCTAATCTCACCTAGGTTAGAAAATTCGTATGGAATGAGAGAGTGAGGGTTTAAGAGCTCGAATGAGAGAGAATGGAAAGGGTTGACAGTTGTGGTAGAGGTTTTTGAAGGGGTGGTGCAAGGGTTGCACGAAAATGAGAAAGGGAGTGGTTGAAGGAGGGATTTGAGTGAAAAATCTGAAATTTTTGGAGGAAAGGAAAGCTTGGAAGGGTGCTTTGTGAAGGAAGGAGGGTTTGGGAGGGGTTATATGCATCCGACCGTGGAGCAGTGGGCCACACTAGGCCCTAGCTGCGTCGGCCTGACCGACCCAGCCCATCCGGGCCCACTGGGCGGCGAGGGCTCGCCGAACCGGTGAGGGCCTCGCCGGTTTCTGGAGTATCTGGCAAGGGCTCACCATTTTGGGCGAGGTCCTCCTGTCCCCTGGGTCCCAAAAAGATGTGGGTCCCATCCTAGGTCCCCCTAGAAGTGTGTCGTTTGGCCCCTCACTCCGTTTCGACTCGTTTCGGGTCATTTTATGTAATTTCTGGTGTAACTACGTACTTTGCCGATTGTTGAAGGCTGGGATTGGGTAAATCATGGTCTAAACTCATCGATGGATGGCCTAGAAGTGATTTAGGGTCACTATGTATGATCAAGAGTGTGCACGGACTCGATCTCGACGACCGTTTTCAGTAAACTTTCACCGATAGGTTCAACTGGGAATCATTCACTGTTTCTAGATGTATCTCGCACCTCCTACACTAAGGTGGCATCAGCGTGTGTTGCATGACCATAACCCAGGTCCAGTTTAATCCAAATCATGCTCTGATACCATCTTGTAACGCCCTGAAAATCTGGGGTCGAGCATAAACTCAATCCACGAGTTCCAACGCATCACTTATGCAACAGAAATAATGATGATTAAATGTTGTCTGTGTTAGTGCATTAATCATGAGTGGGATTATACCAAAACAGTAATTCATACTCCAGATCAATTCATATAACACAAGTGGAAGACTGGAAAATGTATATAAATGTGTATGGACCAAAAGTTCACGATTGGTCTTCAGAGTATGAATACATCACTGAGTCATCATATACATGTCATAGTCCAAATAGTTCAACTACAAAAATAAATCCTGCAACCTCGTCGATCTGGATGGCCTAAGCAAAACCCTCGAAGAACTGCATATATGAGAACTCGTCCTGATCATCATAGAAATCAGGCTCCACCACCTAAGTCACATCATCATCTGCAACTAAGACAGAGTCTGGTGGGTGTTCAGAACACCATCCCAGAACATGGGAGTGAGTGATCAACTCAGTGGAACAATAAAGCAAAGGTTAACATGTTATCAATTCAGTCAAGCAGTAATGATAACGCAATACAAGCAAACATCCCTAAGTACCGTGATTAACGCAAGAATGATATGAATAATGATGCATGCCCTCGCCTACGCTCCCTCGGTGACTTCATCTTATGATCGCGGATGCAACACTGCCATAGTGCTTGACCTGCTACGCCAAACACACACGTAATGCGGTGCATGAGCATGATTACCAAGTTCTTATTAGCCCTTTTCATATGGGAAGCTAAGGTACCTCCCTTATATCAATTCCCAAACAATGATCCATTCTAGGGTCATCAATCCTAGTAAATCTCATACGATGATATGGTTCTAGGTCGTTGCAAAGGACTCGTCACCTTATCAGTGCAGGCCTAGTGTACTCTTGTTTCTATGTAAGGGCTCGTCGCCTCTACGCAGTCTTAATGTACGCTCGAGGTCACTACAAAGGACTCGTCACCTTATCAGTATAGGCCGACAGCTCGAATACAGTGTCCCATACCACCGTATTCGGCTCACGAGTCTGGGTTGCTCACTGGTCACTATGGGGAGGCTCGTCACCCCAGCGTAGGCCGACAGCTCGACCACGGTGTCCCATACCACCATGCCCGGCTCATGAGTCTTAGCGGATCAAGGTACCAAGGTTTAAAAGGGTTTTCACTGGTGAGTTTGGTACCTTAGATTCAAATAGTAGCGTCCATACATAGTGAACATACAATAGGGCCAATCGGGTTACTTGACGAGCTCGATTAGTACGAGCGCACGTTGAGTTAATCGACATGAAGTGCGTAAGCACTCCGTGTGGCCTAACCACTGCCGACATCCCAAGTACGGCTCAGATCCATCGATCACGTCCTATGTGGCGAGACAACCTCAGCCACCAATCAGAACCTGTTACTGATTGCCTGGACTATTTCATAGCCCCACACACATTCAATGATAACAGATAATCAAACAAGAAAATCAGAACATTAATGGATCAACAATTCCAATCATACAAGCATGTGAGCATTGTTGGATTTCAACTTAAACATGAATTCACATGTAAGCAGTGTCTAAGTACAACAGACAAAGAATGTAAGTTACATGGAGGAAATCATACACATCGTTAAGGTAGTTGAGAATCTCTTCTCAACGCCCATAAAAATTACAATATATTACACACTGATTCATTCAGACATTTCTACAAACACTTAGACTACATATTCCAACATACATAACGTATGTTGGTAATATCACATATTAGGACAAATCCTTTCGCCAAGGAGTTTTTACACATACAACTAGCACAAACACACGACAATTTATCATGGCAAACACATGTTCAAATTTCATACGTATATAATACTTTCTACATATACATGGAATACACAAATCTCAATATAGTTCATATATATCATAAATGCAATACAAACATCGCATTTTGCATGTGAAATTGTACCCACATCAGTACTAAACCATTAACCGACACTGAAAGCCTTGAAAACCATAACCTATTCGTTTATAGTCCACACCTTTCGCCGGTAGACTTGTAATGAACTCAGTTTAAAGCTAAGTCTTTCTCTACGGTAGATTTGACAACCTATAGGATAAATTAGGTTAGCTATTTGATAACCTACATGATCAGAAACCCTAGAATAGATTAGGGTTAGGTTTTCTTACCAAAGAATGGAATGGAATTCGCTGGAATAGCGATCCAGTAGCGATGAATAAGCACGGGAAGAGGCAGGGTAGAATACCAGGAACCTTCTCCAAGTTCTCTCTAACTTTCTCTCTCTTTACTCTCTTCTCTCTCCTAGGGGTTTTCTCAAATTCGTATGGAGTGAATGAGAGAGGGTTTAAGGTTCTTATATAGGCCCAGATTTGATGGAAATGGCCCCAGGGCCAAGGTATACTTAGGTTATATCCAAATACGGACTGTTTCGGTCCAACGGAGCACTTCTGGTGGCCCCTTTCCAACGTGCTGTCAGACTTAAGCTCCCTGACCATGAATCTAGGTCAGGCTGAGTTTTTGTACCGATCGAATTTACAGATCAGCCGTGGCGGACCAGTTTCAGTTCAGCGGTCACGGTCACTCGATTAGGGCCACAAGTACATCAACATGTGAGGGACATTTCTCCTGATCCGAGGATGTATTTGGGTTAGATTCTGACGGTCTGAATCCTTATATTTGGTCAGCAAGCGACACAACTCAGATTTCTTAAATTCAAATTTTTATTTCTAAATATTTTCACGTTTCTCACACTCTTCGCTCCGAGCTCGAGTTGTGTAGTTCTAGACACAGTTAAGACTTGATTTCTGAGGGGGTTGTTAAGTCCAGTAATGCGGTCATATCCATATAGTTTCGGGGTAATCAAACTTTTGACGTACAGTCCAGGTCCGATACGAAGTTTCGAGATGCTCCCGAGAGCAACCAGGTTTAAATATGAATTCTAGATTTTAGGGTAATGTAGCGTCAATGAATCTACACGTTTTGGGTCTTGCAGATCATACTTAAAGTGATTTGTGCTAATTTCATAAGCATTCTAACTTAGCACTTGCTAATATTAGCTTAATTTCTAAAGGATTTAGTTCTGGGTGATTTCTGCCTGAGGTAGTACTTGGGTCTTTGTAGTTTGTATAGAGAGTGATCTAAGCTATTAATACTTAACTAAATTACGCCCTAATTACAATAGAATAAGGTCCTAGGGCAATTCTACGTCCAAGGACGTCCATTGCCAAGTTGGGAAAAATTTGGGATGTTACACTAATAATATAGGGCTTATACGTAATTAGCTTTCTTAGGCGCTTTCCGTTGTCATATATAATAAATGAATGATAATATTTTCATAGTATTTATAATTGGAGTAATATATCAGCTTGGCAATAATATCAAGATGGCTTTGGCTCTCGTGGCTTTGCCTGGTGATAATTTAATGTTTCTTCAATCGCGATTTTGCTTTTATCAACAATCGAATATTTTGAATCTTTATATAGAGCTTTTGAACTTTTGGAACTTTATGAAGCTTTGTTGTTATTGCTTGTAATAATATTTCATAGTCAGTGATCATCAGCAATGTCAACAATGGCCATGCCAATGGTATCTCAGTAATCGATCATGCTTTATAATATATATTTGTAAGAATAATTTGTCGGTTGACCGATATAGTATTTTGTCATAAGAATGATATAAGGTGACTATCGCCTTGTTCTTGTTGCCAATAATCATCGCTTGTTGAAGATAGTATATGGACTTGTGACCTTTATAGGGCTTCAGGCGATAGTATACTTATTGCAACTATTGTATAATTGTTGTTTCATCTACCCCCTTTTGATTGGATGAGATTTTCTTTAAGAATCTTTACAATCAAAACTTCTTTATCTTTCGAGAATAATAATTTTGATAGAATGAATATCCACATGTATTCCGATGCCTTACTCATTTTGATTCATGGCCCGATAAGTCCTTTAATAGGCTGTAGTATATTGCCTTTCTTGAAGAATATATATTGAACCTTTCTGTCTTGATTGGCATTATAAGCCTGATAATTGATGATAATCTGGATATAGTTATTGCTCAATAAGTATTTGCAGGTAACTGGCCAGGGCTCAAGGATAGTTGACAGTAATCTGGAAATATTTTGCGATAGCCTTTTCAAAATATATAATTTTGAAGATACTTTGGAAGGTTGCAACAATAATCCCATTGCAATAATAATCTTGAGCTTGAGTATCAATATATAATAACTTGACCGCGGTAATGATTCTGACCTCGGTGTTGACCTACAAAAATTAATATCGATCATTATCATCTCAGGAAATCAACGATTACCTTTTCTGGGATCAAAGGATCAAGAGTCTCGCACAGCTGTTTGGAAGGATATGAAAATTGTATCTGATTTCTTTATTCATTGATCACACCTCCTTACTTCACCAGAGAATGAAGGTTCATGAAAACATATGATTGGAATACTACTTATCTTATTACGTATTGCATAGCTATTCTACTTTATAAGCATGATGGACCGTGCCACTACTAGAATCATGCCTTATTTCTTGAAGGGTTGCTAATGTCGTGCTTTAAGTGGAACTTATATTGACTCACCATTCCTTTCTTTCTATTATATTCTTCCATACTAATCTCACCATTGTCAATTATCCTTTGGAGTACATCTTTAATAACATAGCAATCTTCAATCTGATGCCCAAACATACAATGATAATGACAATATCCTTTTCTTCTCCTCTTCTCTATTTCTTTATGATATTTTAACTGAGGTAACTTAATTTCCTCTCTAGCTAACAGTTGATTCATCATGGGGAGTATATCTTGTCACACCCCAAACTCATAAACCGAGCTCACAAAATTCTCGATCGCCGAATCCGGCGCCGACAGCCTCCATAGTACCGTATTCTCGGCTCCCAGCACCCATACGCCAGATTTCGATCTTGGAATCTTACAATGAGAATTTTAACATACATTTATCTTGCAAGGAGCATAACTAAAAGCATAACCCACAAACAACAACAACCAGAAACATCACCACATATCCACTATAATCAAAACTTTAAGTACAATGCGCATAAAGGGAAATACAAAGATAATAATGATAGAAACTCCAAAAGCTCTATGGCACGGTCCTACTCCTGCTTAGCTATGACCTAGCGTCACCTACACGCATCAATCATGCATAAGCTTATAGAAAGCTTAGAGGGTGGTGAAAGTGTGTGCGTAAGGTAGCAATGCAAGTTTGCAATATCAAAATAATACAGAATATACCGGTGAGTCCATGAATACTATCAACTATACCAAGGTTATGCGATGCAAGGCATGAAAGCTGTTGGCCACACCAAGGCAATGCGATGCAATGTAAGACCTACATAGCCAATGTCATGTGTAAGATGTAGCTCAAGCATACCAATCCACATATTAAACCAGTTCATCTATGGAGCATCATATATCAGTACAGTTCTCTCTAGATAATCACTGAGGTCTTGTACACTTTAAACCAGATTGCCCCCACATCACGTGCAACAAGGTGAGTGGAAGAGACCTCACTATCTGCTGCCAATATCGGGCTCGGCTTGTCGATAGCGGACCCATTCCTCGAGCTGGTCAAACTCATCCTAGCTTTACCCCCTCCTCTCGGGTGAGTAAGGTCGCACCCCTTTCCAACCAACCACGACATAGTGGGAAGCGCGGCCTCCTGGTATCGGTACTTAGCACTCATGCATCCACTCGGTCTAGACGTTGAAAAGACCTCCTAGTACCATAAGGGTTTAGGGAATTTCACCCAGGGGCATCTATAGCACGCCATGTAGAGAAAAGATTTTCGGTATCCAATCATAACTCACAATGCAAGATGCATGAGTCACACAATCCGGTCATGCCTCAATCCTGTAAGTGTTATGGTTGATTGCTCCTTTGTTTTGTCAAATTTTGTGGTGCCAAAAACACTTTCTGTGTCTTGTGTAGCATGAGAATATTTATATGTTCAAGGCACTGCATCACAATGCTTCAAGTTGAGAATAAAGCTCTACTTCAAGACATGCATGGTCAAGAACATTTTCCACTCCTGTAAGCTTCAAAGTCCAGAGTATTTCAAGAGCTATAAGAACTACATCAAAAGACAAGTTCTTGTTCAAAACTCAAGTACAACTCAAGATCAACCACAACTCAAGACTAAAATACAAGATGAAGTATAATTCAAATCCAAGCTTTAGAAGATCTTATATTCAAGCTACATCAAGTATAGAGATCTCAAGTTTTATAATCTTTAAAGGTTAATCATCATCTAAAGAAATGAAGACTCAATGTCTATACTTCACATTTAAGGTATAAATGACCTTAGATTGACCTTAAGGTAGGTCATTTTGTATACATAAGTCAATTGAATCTTTTTATAAGTGTTTGGTCTATTCTAAGACTAGTCCTGGACTTTGTTTGACTAATCCTAGAACTAGCTCGACCAGTCTAAGAAATTTCAAGACCAGTCCTAAGTTGTTGTAAATTTTTAAAATTTTTTAGTTGAGCTACGACCAGTCCTGGAGTCTGCTCGACCAGTCATGTGAACAGTACCGACTCGTTCATAACTAGTCCAACAGCTACGACTCAAACTACAGTAATAAAATCTGGTTCCTCACGACTAGTGGTAGGCAGGTCACGACCAATCGTGGAGAGTTCACGACCGATCGTGGACAGCCTACGACCAGTCGTGGAACGATTTTTCCTGATCGCGTTCAAAATTTTAAAATATTGTTGGTCCTACAACTACTTGTAGTGTCCACAAGACCAGTCATAGATGCGATTTCTGCAACTATAAATAGATCACGAATTTCATATTTTTACATCCAATCTAAGTAAAATCAAGGCATCACTCTGAGAGATAAGTTTGTGTTCTTTTTAAGCTACATTGTGCATATTTAAAATTCTCTTTTGTTAGCTTTTTATATTTGATTTTGTTTCTGCATTCCAAGCTGATTTGAAAGAGGAATTGGGATATTCTAGTTCTTGGAATCAAAATCAAATAAAGCTAGCCCAACTTGATTTAATTTAAAATTAATTAGAACTTGAAACCATTTCAAACTGAGTATTGGACATTGAACTTCTCTATTCAAACTTCTACTCTGATTTGATTCTTCTAGGCTGCTACAAAAGAAGAAATCCAGGTATTTTACATTTGTGTAAATCTTATATACTTTTGGTTTCCTTGAGATTAAGCCAGAAAAATCTCTAAGTGTTGGTTATCTGAGGAGAGCCAGAAAACTCAGAGTGTGGGGTTTTTGAATTGTGTAAGCCCATTTGAAAGACACAATTGTGAGGATTTTAGGTGAACCTGAGAAACTTATTTTCATAGTGAACGCTAATATCCCCTGTGTGAGGATATTAGGAGTGGAGTAGCAAGTTGTGTGGCTGTTGTTTAACAGTTGGTGAACACATAGGTGAACCACTATAACTATTTGTATTTTGTGGATGTGTGATTTATTTTCTATATCTTTTATCATTCAAGTTTGTGGGATGTATGTGTGGATGTGAATGTTATAATATTTTCATTTCAAGCATTGTGGGGAATGTTGTAATAGTTTAGACTTCCATTTTTGCTATTTACTTTTATCCCTCTTCGGTTTGAGATATTGATACTTAAACCGTTCTAGTAAGGTTGTCCTCCCATAAACCCTTGGTTTTTATGGTGCAAGGTTGTCCTTAGAACAACATTTGTATCAACCTCTCAAGACTAGAATTTTGAGGTTGCTTTACATTTCCATATTGTGATTTGTTTAAAAGTGCTATCTTTCCTTTATTTATTTAAATTTCATTGTTAAAGATTTAATTTGGCATAGTCATATTCACCCCCTCCTATCTTTCCTTTATTTATTTAAATTTCATTGTTAAAGATTTAATTTGGCATAGTCATATTCCCCCCCTCCCCCCTCTAGGACATATAGCTTGGTCTTTTCAAGTGGTATCAGAGCCTAATAGGTCATTCTAATTGTTTTTTTTTTAATTTAATTCCTGAACTAATCGATCTAAGCTATTTATAAGATGTCAAATTTTGATGGCCTTTCAATCACTAGGCCTCCTCCATTTGATGGCTCCAATTATGCCTATTGGAAAGCCAAGATGAGGATTTTCCTTAAATCCAAGGATGAGAGTGTGTGGCAAGCCACAGTGATTGAATGGACTCCTCCTACCATTGAAGAAACTGGTATCGATGGATCCAAATCTATGAAAATCTCACCTTATTTTTCTTGGACCACTCTTCAGAAAAGTGAGAGTAGTGCCAATGCAAAAGCACTAAATGCAATCACTTGCGCACTATCACCGGATAAATTCAAAAGAATTATATCCTGTGATACTTCAAAGCAAGCCTGGGATATTTTAGAAATGACACACGAGGGAACATCAATTGTCAAGAAATCTAAAGTCCAAATCCTCAGAACCAAATTTGAGGAAATACATATGGAGGAAAATGAAATGTTCATGGACTTTTATACTAAATTAAATGAAATTGTGAACTCTATGTGGGGTCTTGGTCACAAAATCCTAGAAAGTAAAGTGTGTACAAAGATGCTACGTTCACTTCTTGAACAGTTCAATTCTAAGGTAACCGCGATCCAGGAACTTCGTGATACGGACAATATGAGGGTAGAAGAACTAGTTGGATCTTTGCAAACCTATGAGTTAAATTTTAAAGCTCCTAAAGATAAGTCTATTGCCCTTAAATCATCTAAAAATATTTTTCAAGAAAACAATAGCAATTCTGATTTATAACACTCAGAAGATGATATGGCCCTTCTAGCGAAAAAGTTTTATAAAATTTTCAAAAGTAAAAAGAGGGTTAATTTTTAAAAAGAAAATGATAAGAAAAGATCCAAATCTAAAACTTGGAAATTGTTAAAAGACATTCAATGTTACAACTACCAAGAATATGGGCATTTGGCAAACAAGTGTCCTAAAAAGGACAAACCTAAAAAGAAGAGTATGTTGGCTACTTGAGATGAATCTTCCGGTTCTGAAGCCTCTTCTGAATCAGAAGATTCTGAAACCGATTCGGGCAATGAAGTCAAAGACCTTATGACTTTAGCCAAGTTTACTTTTTCAGATAACGATGATCTAACTAGTGAAGAAAATCTAAATAGTGATCATGAAAATGAAGAAGATCTTCAAGACGCTTACAATGCCTTATACAAGGAAAGTTGTAAAATTGCTGTTAAATTAAAACTTCAAAAAGAAAATTTTTCAAAGCTTAAAGAAAATTTTGATTCTCTTATTTTAGAAAAATCTCATGTTTTAGATTGTTTTGAAAAATGCAAATGCGATTTAGAATTCAAAACCACCCAGATTAAAAATCTGAAATCTGAAAATGAAAAACTTAAACTTGAAGTCTCTTCACTTTTGAGTTTAAAGGACACATGGAGGGATGCCCAAGGTAATCCAAAGTTAGAAAAACTTTTATTTGGATCAAGAAAATGTGGTGACCAATCCAGTTTGGGCTATGATAGATATATTCCTCCTAAACAGAAGAATACTCCTCCTAAGTTTGTAAAAGGAGAGTCCTAAAACTCAAAAGAGAAAAGTTCTAATCAAACGTTTTCTAAAAATACCAAAACATTCAATCATTTAAACCTAAAAGTAATCATATTAACTATAATAATCAGAACCGAAATCCTTTAGCTGAGAAAATAGTTGATTTACTTAAGGAGCTCTTAAAATCTAACTCAGTGGGTCATTCTTACAATAACTACAAAAATAAGAAGACCACCTATACTCCTAAACCCAAAACAGCTATGAAGTGGGTTCCTAAGGTTACTTGCTTGGTAGCCCACACGATTTTCAAAGCTATAAGTCATTCAAAGTGGTACTTAGACAGTGGATGCTCAAGGCATATGACTGGTGATAAAGGTCTATTCACCAATCTTAAAGATATGGCAGATGATTCAGTCACATTTGGTGATGGTAGCAACTGCAGGATCATTGGCCAAGGTATGGTTCCACTTTCCAACCTCCCCTTATTTGAGAATGTTTTATATGTAGAAGGTTTAAAACATAACTTATTAAGCATTTCTCAAATATGCGATAAAAATCATAGTGTTAAGTTTTCTGACCTAGGGTGTGAAATTTTAAACAAAAATGGTTTAGTAATATTAACTGGTTGTAGAACTTCTGAAAACTACTACATCGTAAGTGATTCTAGCTCATCTAATCATTTGTGTTACATAGTCCATACCGATGAAACTGAGTTATGGCATAAACGTCTTGGACATGTACACTACCGTAATCTATATAAATTGAGTAAAAGAGAACTGATAAGAGGTCTACCTAAATTACAGAAAGTAGACAAAATATGTGGCGAATGCCAGATTGGTAAATAAACTAGGAGTACTCACAAAAAGGTGAACTCCAATGCCACATCAAAACCGCTCGAGCTTCTCCATATGGATCTTATAGGGCCAACTAGAACAGAGAGTCGAGGTGGAAAAAAATATATACTGGTAATCATGGTTGACTATACCAGATTTACCTGGGTAGCCTTCTTAAGGGATAAATCAGAAACCCTTGATCAAGTAAAAAGAGTTCTCAAACGACTCCAAACGGAAAAAGGTTCTCAAGTCTGTAAGATCCGTAGAGATCATGGATCGAAATTCGAGAATAGTAGTTTTAAGAAATTCTGTTGCGATCAGGGAATATCACATGAATTCTCTGCACCGAGAACACCACAATAAAATGAAATTATTAAAAGAAAAAATAGAGTGCTTTAAGAAATGGCTAATGTAATGTTGAATAGTATGAAGCTATCTAAAAATCTTTGGGCTGAAGCCGTAAATACTGCCTGTTATATAATCAACTGAGTTTATACAAGTAAATTTAATAATAAAATGGCTTATGAAATGTGGTTCGATAAGAAGCCTGTTGTCAAATACTTTCGAGTTTTTGGTAGCAAGTGCTATATTTTACGTGACCGTGAAAATCTGGGTCAGTTCGACATTAAAAGTGATGAAGGTATCTATTAGGATATTCTTTGAACATTCGAGCATATCGTGTACTGAATAAGAGGACCGGTGTGATTCAAGAGTCCATCAATGTGGTCATTGACGATCACTTGAATACACCTGCCCCAAGTTCAGATAATGATGAAGTTCTTTTATTTAACAAACCAGATACTTCATCAAGTCAAAATAATTCAAAACTGAGGACTGTTAAAGATCATCCAACCACTCAAATTCTTAAAAACCCTCTCACTGATGTCCGCACTCATAGACAACTAGAAGACATGTAATTACATGTGTTTTACATCCCAGATAGAACCAGCTAACGTAAAAGAAGCTCTTACTGATGAAAACTGGATAGTAGCAATGCAAGAAGAGATTAACCAATTTGTAAGAAATGATGTTTGGTATCTTGTTCCTAGACCTAAAGATAAACATATTATTGGAACTAAGTGAATTTTTAAAAATAAGTCTGATGAACGTGATAATATAATTCGAAACAAGGCTAGACTGATTGTACAAGGGTACACTCAAATTAAAGGCATCAATTATGATGAAACCTTTGCCCCAATAGCTCATCTTGAATCAATCAGACTATTCATATCCATTGCTTGCTTTAGAAAATTCAAAATTTATCAAATTGATGTAAAGAGTGCCTTCTTAAATGGCGATCTGCATGAAGAAGTTTATGTTGAACAACCAACGAGTTTTGAAGACCCTAAGAATGATGATCATGTCTATCGCCTAAAAAAGGCTTCTATGGTTTGAAACAAGCTCCCAGGGCATGGTATGAAAATTTGACTAAGTTTTTACTAAGTCATAATTTTCAAATGGGAAGTGTTGATAAGAATCTTTTTGTTAAGAAACATAACAATGATATCTTAATGGTGCAGATCTATGTTGATGATATTATTTATGGATCTACCTGTACTAACATAACTGTTGAGTTTGCAGATTTAATGAAATCTAAGTTTGAAATGAGCATGGTTGGGGAATTGAATTATTTCCTAGGGTTGCAAGTAAAACAATAACCTGATGGCATTTTTATTTCTCAAACTAAATATGCTCTGAACTTAATTAAAAAATTCGAATTTGAGAATGGGAAAAATTTTGATACTCCTATGAGTACAACTTTAAGACTCTTAAAGGACTCTATAGGTAAAAATATGGATCCTAAATTATATCGCAGTATGATTGGTAGTTTACTTTATCTAACTGCAAGTAGACCTGATATTGCTTTTAGTGTTGGTACTTGTGCTAGATATCAATCTGACCCTAAAGAATCTCATCTAACTGTAGTTAAGCAGATTATGTGATATGTCACAAGTTTAGCTAATTTAGGTCTCTGGTATTCATATGATACTAGTGTTCAGTTGGCAGGGTACACTGATACTGATTGGGCTGGAAATATCGATGATAGGAAATCAACCAGTGGTGGTTGTTTCTATATTAGAAATTGTTTAGTTTCTTGGTTTAGTAAGAACCAAAGCTCTATATCACTCTCAACTACTGAGGCTAAATACATCACAGCTGAAAATACACGTACTCAGCTTGGATGAATAGAATGTTAAGCGATTACAGAATTGCACAGGATTCAATGGTTTTATAGTGTGATAATTTCAGTGTGATAAATATACCTAAAAATCCAATCCAGCATTCACAAACCAAGTACATTGACATTAGATATCACTACATTCATGAATTAGTGGAAGAAAAGACTATCTCTTTGGATTACATTCCGACCGAGACTCAACTTGCTGACATTTTCACTAAACCGCTCGACAAAAGCAGGTTTAATAAATTGAAATTTGATCTTGGAATGTTTAATTTAAATTGATTAATCATGCATTTCTATATTATAGCATATATAATTGTTAATTTATTTATTTTAAAAATTTAGAATTATGTGAAAAATGCATATTTTAGTCGGTACACGACTAGTCGAGGACGTACTTGACCAGTCGTGGCACGACCAGTCGAGGACTTTAATTGACTTTGATTTTTGCTGGTAAATGATATGTGAACTTTGAATTTGCTTATTTATCTCTCATATCTTGCTTAGTTAATTTCTTTATTACTCTCTTGTTTATTATCCTTTTCCATTTCTTATTTTCTTCATTTGTCATATTTTGACAAAAAGGAGGAGAAATATTTCAAGTTTTGGATTGATTGCTTATGGATATGGATAGTAGCATTATTTTTATGGTTATATATGTGCTACTCAGGGGGAGTAAATAAGAAGGTGTTTTACCTACTTCATGATGATGTGTGTAGTTGATGATAACTGGTGCAAGATTCTTTAACCAGGCTGTAACTGGTTTTCTTTTATAACTGGTTTTCTTTTATAACTGTTGCATGATTCTTGTATGCATATTATTCATATTATTGTTAAGTGTGTTTTGTCACAAATTTGACAAAGGGGGAGATTATAAGTGCTATGGTTGATTGCTCCTTTGTTTTGTCAAATTTTGTGATGCCAAAAACACTTTTTGTGTCTTGTGTAGCATGAGAATATTTATATGTTCAAGGCACTGAATCACAATGCTTCAAGTTGAGAATGAAGCTCTACTTCAAGATATGCAAGGTCAAGTACATTGTCCACTCCTGTAAGCTTCAAAGTCCAGAGTATTTCAAGAGCTACAAGAGCTACATCAAAAGACAAGTTCTTGTTCAAGACTCAAGTACAACTCAAGATCAAATACAACTCAAGACTAAAATACAAGATGAAGTATAATTCAAATCCAAGCTTAAGAAGATCTTATATTCAAGCTATATCAAGTATAGAGATCTCAAGTTTCATAATCTTCAAATGTCAATCATTATCCGAAGAAATGAAGACTCAATATCCATACTTCACATTTAAAGTATAAATGACCTTAGATTGACCTTAGGGTTGGTCATTTTGTGTAGATAAGTTAACTGAATCGTTTTATAAGGGTTTGGTCTGTTCTAAGACTAGTCCTGGACTTTGTTCGAGTAGTCTTAGAACTGGCTCGACTAGTCCAAGAAATTTCAAGACCAGTCCTAAGTTGTTGTAAATTTTTGAAATTTTTTGGTTTAGCTACGACCAGTCCTAGAGTCTGCTCGACCGATCGTGTGAACAGTGCCAACTCATTCACGACCAGTCCACCAGCTACGAATCAAACTATAACAATAAATTCTGGTTCCCCATGACCAGTCATGGGCAGGTCACGACCAGTTGTGGAGGGTTCACGACTGGTCGTGGACAACCTATGACCAATAGTGGAATGGTTTTTTCCGATCGCGGTCAAAATTTCAAAATGTTGTTAGTCCTATGACTAGTCGTAGTATACACAGGACCAATCGTAGATGCAATTTCTTTAACTATAAATAGAGCATGAATTTCAGAGTTTTACATCCAATCAAAGTAAAATCAAGGCATCACTTTGAGAGATAAGTTTGTGTTCTTTTTAAGCTACATTGTGCATATTTAAAATTCTCTTTTGTTAGCTTTTTATATTTGATTTTGTTTCTGCATTCTAATCTAATTTGAAAGTGGAATTGGGATATTCCACTTCTTGGAATCAAAATCAAATAGAGCTAGCCCAACTTGATTTAATTTAAAATCAATTAGAACTTAGAACCATTTCAAACTGAGTATTGGACATTAAACTTCTCTATTCGAACTTCTACTCCGATTTGGTTCTTCCGGGCTGCTACAAAAGGAGAAATCCAGATATTTTACATTTGTGTAAATCTTATATGCTTTTAGTTTCCATGAGATTAAGCCAGAAAAATCTCTAAGTGTTGGCTATCTGAGGAGAGCTAGAAAACTCAGAGTGTAGGGTTTTTGAATTGTGTAAGCCCATTTGAAAGACAATTGTGAGGGTTTTAGGTAAACCTGAGAAACCTATTTTCATAATGAACGCTAATATCCCCAGTGTGAGGATATTAGGAGTGGAGTAGCAAGCTGTGTGGCTGTTGTTTAATAGTTGGTGAACACACGGGCGAACCACTATAACTCTTTGTGTTTTGTGGATGTGTGATTTATTTTCTCTATCTTTTATCATTTAAGTTTGTGGGATGTATGTGTCGATGTGAATGTTGTAATATTTTTATTTCAAGCATTGTAGGGAATGTTGTAATAGTTTAGATGTCCATTTTTGCTATTTACTTTTATCCCTCTTTAGTTTAAGATATTGATACTTAAACCATTCTAGTAAGGTTGTCCTGCCATAAACCCTTAGTTTTTATGGTGCAAGGTTGTCCTTAGAACAACATTTGTATCGACCTCTCAAGATTAGAATTTTGAGGTTACTTTACATTTCCATATTGTGATTTATTTAAAAGTGCTATCTTTCCTTTATTCATTTAAATTCCGCTATTAAAGATTTAATTTGGCATAGTCATATTCATCCCCCTCTAGGACATAGCTTGGCCTTTTCAAATCCTACGCGTACCATGCGCTCATGTGGGACAACTCCGCCTATCAAAGAGTCCCAATAAAAAAATCTACCAATGGCATATGCAATAATCAGCCACATCTCATAATAAGCATGCAAATGATGTCTATGGGCATGTATCATGAAGCTATTCTATCGCATATTCATAGTCAACATCGATAATCGGCCTATACACTAAAAGTGTCCTGGTTTGTCAATTAATGTCAGTGTTGAGTCAGCAAGTCAAGTGAACCCCATATGAAGATCATTCAAGCATCTGCCTCAATTAGATGTATGCTCTGAACTCGTCAAAGGTAAACTTTGCCTCACATCCCATGTCCCAAAACACCCAGGTATATAAAATCCTTAAAAATGGATAGAACAACATAGGGTTTAAAGTATGAAAACTATTTTGAAAATCAGGAAAATCTCAAAGTCTTCAGCTTTTATCGATATATCGGGACCACCTCGATGGGATCGAACACCAACTATCAATGTCCTCGAAATATAATCGATATCATCGAATTGAGGACTACTTGTGTCCAACAACCAACTTGATCTCTGGATAAAATTATCAATGAAGCTATCGATATCATCGCCATTCAAATTTTAAGATCATCGAGATGACTCGATATAATCGAATTCTGGTCTGTTTGTGTCCAGCAAGCTTCTCAGGAAAATCATGCATTTATCGATAACTCGAAGGATGGCTCGATATCCTCAGAATTCAAACTCCGATGATATTAATGGACCTTCGATGTTATCGATTTTGGACCAAACTGTCCGACAAGCTTTTTAGGTAAATCCTCCCTAAATGATTCAAGGAATCAAGACTCCTGCGATAATATCGATATTCAAATATCGATCATATTGAATATAGGTCGATATCACCGACTTAGGACAATGGAGTGTCCAACGAGCTTATAGGAAAATCTTCTATAAAATATCGATGAATCGAACTAGTCATCAATATCATTGATATTTGAAATCCGATGTCATCGTGGGAGGCTCGATAATATCGAACTTGTTGTCTCAAGTCTTAGCCTGGTTCTCCTGCTTTTGATTGTCAAGGATTCGAACCATGGGTCGATGAAATCAGAGTTCGAAATCTAATGACATTGAAGCATGTTCGATATGATCGATCTGTGTAGAATATATTCAACTATAATTGTCAAAAGAGTTCATATCATCGATTTATCCCTCGATGTCTTCAAAAGTATATGTTCGATGATATCGAAGATGGATCGATGATATCGAACTCTGTCAAAAATCTGACTATTTTATTACCATTGGATTTCTTTGCCTATTTAAGGAGAGCTTGCTATTGGTTGTTGTTGTGAGAAAATAGAGAGAGAATTGAGAGAGTCCTACATGCTATTTACCCTAAGCACTTTTTTCATGGGAGTTCATCCTCCAACCCACCTTCATCATTGATATTCAATAGAGCTGATTGGGGAATGAACTTTCACATTCAAGGATCATTCAACTACCACCTTAATGGCAAATCATTGAGCTGGGATACCTTGAATGCTTGGAATCACTCTGTCTCTAAAATAGGAAAGCATTTAATAGAGTAGGATTCCAACATAACCTTGACCCAACCCATCACCTTACATTAGACCATCATAAGTGTTGCGGTTCAAGGGAGCTGAAGATTCTTTATCATCAAAGGAGAAGATCTTCATCAACGTGCTTAATGGGGCTCATCTACTTATCTATAAATCATTAGAGTCTAGAGACCCTACTGATCATTCCTTTGTGTAGGATTGGGTCACAGGTGACTCTTATGCCTTTCAAGTCCTCATAGGAGTCCTCCGATGGGGGAATGTGTGGGTGCTATGTCTTGACCCTTGCTCTTGGTGAGCATAAACTTAGGTTCCTTGTGTGGATCTTTGGCCTGTGTGGCCTAAACCCTAGGTGTTGTGTATTGACCTTTGCTCTTGTGTAGGGCATAAACTCTAGGTTCCTTGTGTGGATCCTTAGCCTGTGTGGCCTAAAACCTAGGTGTTACTTTTATTGTGTATACTTTGAATGATCACATGATGCATGATTATTTAAAACTAATAAGTATCACATCTCACACACAGTCACTCTGTCCATCCATCATAGACTAAATTTATTTATTACTTAGATATTGAATAGTCTTGTGATTGGATCCTCTATTTGGCTTGGAAGCCATTAGAGTTAAGATAAAGATATCTTGATAAATTGTTATATTAAATCAAGATAATGATGATATGATTTTAAACTGTCATAAAATTTTATAAAGTCCTATTCACCCCCCCTCTAGGACACTTTAACCTATTCCTACTTCTACTAGAGCGGTCATTACCGTAATTTCAATTTGTATTAAAGCGGGTCTCTCTTAAGAGCTTCACCGCCTAGAGAGTAATCTTGACTGAAGTTGGAATCATGGCCAAAGGAGAAGGCTCATCTGTTACTAGACCTATTGTATTTGATGGATCAAATTATGCTTACTGGAGGCTAGGATGCATTTGTAATGACCCTGAAGATTTTGTGCTTTTCTTTCCTTAGTAGTTTTTGGGGTAGTTAGCGCTATACTCGATTGCTTGTGAAATTTGCATCAATCACTTTAAATTGGATCTGCATGACTCAAGACTTGTAGATTAGTTAGCGCTATGTTACTCTGAAATCTGGGATCCACCGCTAAATCCAGTTGTTCTTGAAAATTTTTGGAAGTTCTGGATCGGACCTGGACCGCGCGTCGAAAGTCCGATAGCGATGATCTTAGGCTGTTGCGATCACCATGTTGGACTTGACCATCACCTCAAAAATCAAGTCCAAACGATGTTCTGGGTCGATTTGATTGAGTTCGGAGTGAAGAGTGTGAGAACGGTTGGAAAGTAAATGTGATTTTATGAAATCAGAGTCGTGTCGCTTGCGCGACGATTTTAAGCAATCTGACCGTTGGATTCTGACCCAATTTCACCCTCTGATCAGGGAAGGTGGCCCAAGCATGTCCTTGTGCTTGTGGACCTGATCGAGATTTAGTGACCGTTGAATTGAGTGTGGTCCGCCACGGCTGATCTGAAGATCTGGTCGGTATGAAAACTCAGCCTGACCTAGATCCATAGTCAGTGAGCTTAAGTCCGACCTTTCGTGGTAATAGGCCCACCGAAAGTGCTTCGTTGGATCGTGAGAGGCTGGTTTTGGTTATACCCTAAGTATACCTTGACCCTGGGGTTATTTTCATCAATAATAGGCCTATTTATAGTCCTTAAACCCTAGCTCTCTTTTCCATACGAATTTCCTAACCCTACCTAAGAAAGAGAAAGGAAAAGAGAGAGAAAGTGAGATAGAAGTTGCTGAATCATCTTAGATTCTTTCCTGATCTTCTTCATCCTTTAACCTTCACTTTAGAATCGTTATTCCGGCGATTCTGGGTTCATCTTTGGGTAAGTTAACCTAACCCTAATCTGTGTTGGAGCTTAGAATAGTCTTGGTGTTGCTGTATCTCATTTCTATTCTTGTCTTAGGTTATCTTGACACCGTTGACGAAGACATATCGTTTGAAATCAGTTCGGTGTTCTTTTCTGGCTTAAGGTGTGGACTTTAAGTGTATAGGTTATGGTTTTCAAGGCTTTCAATGCCAGTTAATGATTTATTCTTGCTATGGATGAGATTTCACATGCCAAATGTTATGTTTGCTTTGCGTTCCTGATATGCATGTTTTATATTGAGATTTGTGTATTCTATGTGTATGTATAAAGTACCGTATACGTATAAAATATGCACTTATGTTTGCCATGATTATTTGTCATGTATGTATGCTAGATGTATATGCGACAACTCCTTGGTGAAAGGAATTGTCCAAATGCTTGTATTTTCAACATACATCATGTGTGTTGTTTTATGTATTCTAAGTGTTTATAGAAATGTCTGAATGATCTAAAGTGTGATATTTCAACCTGGTATGGGCGTTGAGAAGCGATTCTCAACTCTCCCACTAGTGTGTATGATTTCCTTCATGTAAGTTACATTCCTTGTTGTTTAAATTCATGTATTACTTATGCTTACATTTATGTTAAGTTGATATTCTTCAAATGCTTGCGTACTAAATGATTTGAGTTGTTATTCCATTACTATTCTAAATTGTAGTTATGAATATCTGTTGTAGTGTAATGTGTGTGGGACTATGCATTAGTCCAGGAAATTGGTAATCGGCCTTAAGATCGTGGCTGAGGTTGCTTTCACCACGTAGGACGTATTAGACGAACCCGAGTCGTATTAGAGTTGTCGGCAGTGGTTTGGCCACACGGAGTGTTTGCGCACTCTATGTCGTTCAACCCAACCTGCGCTCGTGTTAGTCGAGTTCGTCAAGTAACCCGATTGTCCGATGTATGTTCACCATATATGGACGCTACTGTTTGAATCTAAGGTACCCAACTTACCAATGAAATCCTATTAACCATGCTACTCGATCCACAAAGACTCATGAGCCGGACATGGTGGTATGGGACACCGTGGTCGACCTGTCGGCCTACGCTGGGGTGACGAGCCTCCCCGTAGTGACCAGTGAGCAACCAAACTCGTGAGCCGATTATGGTGGTATGGGACACTATATTCGTGCTGTCGGCCTACATTGATTGGTGACGAGCCCTTTGTAGTGACCTCGAGAATACCTGGATACCGCATTGAGGTGACGAGCCTTATTGTAGTAACAAAGGTATGATAGGCGTGCATTGATTGGTGACGAGCCCTTTGCAACGACCTAAAACCATATGATCGTATGAGATGTCTAGGACTGACGACCCTAGAATGGATCACTGTTTGGAAATTGATATGAGGAAGGTACCTTAGCTTCCCAATCCTACTATATGTAAAGGACTAATAACAACTTGGTAATCATGTTCATGCACCGCATTTGCATGTGCTTTGTAGATGTGGTGCACTTTGAGGTGGTGTCATGCGTAACATAAGATGAAGACGCTGAGGGTGTACGCGTGAGGGCACGCATCATTCTACATGCATCCTTGCATTAACAAGAGTACTTAGGACTTGTTTAATTGTTCTGCTTTATCATTACTGCTTAATTGAACTGATAACATGTTAACCTATGCTTTATTGTTCCACTGAGTTGATCACTCACTCCCACGTTCTGGGGCGGTGTTAAACACCCACCAGACTCTGTCTTAGCTGCTGATGTTGCAGATGTTGATGCGACTTCTGAGGCAGAACGGGAGATGGATGATGATGAGGCTGCTTTCTCTTTTATGCAGTTTTCAGACGGGTTCTAGTGAGCCTCGTTCTGATGCGCGGGATGCTGGGATTTATTTTGAGAATTAAATGATGTAATCTAATACTTGTAATTTTAATAGCAACACTTGAAATACGACCTGGTATGTATATGTACTTCCGGGATTTGCACTTGTACACATATATTTCTATAAGTCTTTCGCTTGTTTTCTTCACTTATCCCTAAATTATATTTGCTATTTAGCTTAATCTATTTCATGTTTTATGCACTAATACAGACAACATGCATCCATCATTAAATATGTTGCATAAGTGATGTTTTGGAACTCGGGAGCTGGGTTATGCTCGACCCCTGAATTTCAGGGCGTTACAAGTTGGTATCAGAGCATGATCTGGATTAAACTGGACCTGGGTTATGGTCACACACGGCACGCTGTCACCACTTTAGTGTATTTGGGTGCGGGTCTATCGTAGCTTGTGTGTTTGTGTCCCGTAGCTTCTATCGGCGAAAGTTTACTGAAAACGTTCATCGAGATCGAGTCTGTGCTCTCTCCTGATCACACGCAGCGACCTGAAACCTTTCCTAGACCATCTATTAATAAGTTTAAATGGTCTATCTTTCCTTTTTCACCCTTAAATCTTCAAGAAATCTCTATTTGAATCAGATTTCTGCCCAAATGGCCCGATAGGCATCAAATCATGCAAGGGGCCGATCGGGGCATTTTCAGTGGGGCCTAAGGGGGGAACCACATCATTTGGGAGCTAAGGGACTAGGAGGACCTCGCCCAAACGGCGAGGCATCGCCAGACAGTCCAGAGACTGGAGATGCCATCGCCGGCTCGGCGAGGCCGGGCACGCCGACGCATGTTTGGCCTTGTGTGGCCCACCCCTCCATGGTTCGGTGATTTAAACACCTTCTAAACCCTATTTCCTTCACAAACTTCCCTCCCTAGCTCTCCTTTTCTTGAAATCCTTCTCTAAACTCTTCCAAATCTTCTTCTTCTTCCATTTTCATGCAAACCCCATCACCCCATCTCAAAACCCTCACCCCCATTGCTGTTTAGCCTTTCTTTCCTTCTCATTTGAGCTCTTACATTCTCTTTTGAGATCTCTAGAGTGTGGAAGCTTCACCATCTTCATATTTCTCACTTTCTCTCATTTCTCATGGCCCTCTTTGAGTTCATCACGGCCATATTTTCCATTTCCTCCCTTCTTTCTTTGATGGAGAAGAAGAGAGCACCCGTGGATGAAGCCGGGCCTAGCCGCCCAACCCGTGCACGGAGGCCGAGAGGTGCCGCCACGAGCACGTCCGCCACTCATGAATTTCAGACCAAGCGGGACCTCGATCCTCGAGCTCCCATTGGTAGAACCTTGTTAGCGGAGTTATTGCATGGAGTCTATGAAGGCCGTAGAGTCCTTTTTGATGCTCATGTTGATCCGCGGCTGTATGGCGAGTTTCTGTTGCTGGAGCGCCTGGAAGGGGCTGGTTGGTGTCCCTTGTTTGAGGGCGAGTATCGCGTG